>NW_027040058.1:0-17500 GCF_034236695.1 Oncorhynchus nerka | reverse complement strand
AACAAACAGTGACTTATTATTATTATTATTATTATTGTTGCTGTACTGTCTATAACTACCTTAACAAACAGTGACTTATTATTATTATTGTTGTTGCTGTACTGTCTATAACTACCTTAACAAACAGTGACTTATTATTATTATTATTATTGTTATTGTTATTGTTGCTGTACTGTCTAGAACTACCTTAACAAACAGTGACTTATTATTATTATTATTGTTGTTGCTGTACTGTCTAGAACTACCTTAACAAACAGTGACTTATTATTATTATTATTATTATTGTTGCTGTACTGTCTATAACTACCTTAACAAACAGTGACTTATTATTATTATTGTTGTTGCTGTACTGTCTATAACTACCTTAACAAACAGTGACTTATTATTATTATTATTGTTGCTGTACTGTCTATAACTACCTTAACAAACAGTGACTTATTATTATTATTATTATTATTATTGTTGCTGTACTGTCTATAACTACCTTAACAAACAGTGACTTATTATTAATTATTATTATTATTGTTGCTGTACTGTCTATAACTACCTTAACAAACAGTGACTTATTATTATTATTATTATTATTGTTGCTGTACTGTCTATAACTACCTTAACAAACAGTGACTTATTATTAATTATTATTATTATTGTTGCTGTACTGTCTAGAACTACCTGAACAAACAGTGACTTATTATTATTATTATTATTGTTGCTGTACTGTCTATAACTACCTGAACAAACAGTGACTTATTATTATTATTATTATTGTTATTGTTGCTGTACTGTCTATAACTACCTTAACAAACAGTGACTTATTATTATTATTATTATTATTGTTGTTGATGTACTGTCTATAACTACCTTAACAGTGACTTATTATTATTATTATTATTATTATTATTGTTGCTGTACTGTCTATAACTACCTTAACAAACAGTGACTTATTATTATTATTATTATTATTATTGTTGCTGTACTGTCTATAACTACCTTAACAAACAGTGACTTATTATTATTATTATTGTTGCTGTACTGTTTAGAACTACCTTAACAAACAGTGACTTATTATTATTATTGTTGTTGCTGTACTGTCTAGAACTACCTTAACAAACAGTGACTTATTATTATTGTTATTATTATTATTGTTGCTGTACTGTCTATAACTACCTTAACAAACAGTGACTTATTATTATTATTATTGTTGCTGTACTGTTTAGAACTACCTTAACAAACAGTGACTTATTATTATTATTATTATTGTTGCTGTACTGTCTATAACTACCTTAACAAACAGTGACTTATTATTATTATTATTGTTGCTGTACTGTCTATAACTACCTTAACAAACAGTGACTTATTATTATTATTATTGTTGCTGTACTGTCTATAACTACCTTAACAAACAGTGACTTATTATTATTATTATTGTTGCTGTACTGTCTATAACTACCTTAACAAACAGTGACTTATTATTATTATTATTATTGTTATTGTTATTGTTGCTGTACTGTCTAGAACTACCTTAACAAACAGTGACTTATTATTATTATTATTGTTGTTGCTGTACTGTCTAGAACTACCTTAACAAACAGTGACTTATTATTATTATTATTATTATTGTTGCTGTACTGTCTATAACTACCTTAACAAACAGTGACTTATTATTATTATTGTTGTTGCTGTACTGTCTAGAACTACCTTAACAAACAGTGACTTATTATTATTATTATTATTATTATTGTTGCTGTACTGTCTATAACTACCTTAACAAACAGTGACTTATTATTATTATTGTTGTTGCTGTACTGTCTATAACTACCTTAACAAACAGTGACTTATTATTATTATTATTGTTGCTGTACTGTCTATAACTACCTTAACAAACAGTGACTTATTATTATTATTATTATTATTGTTGCTGTACTGTCTATAACTACCTTAACAAACAGTGACTTATTATTATTATTGTTGTTGCTGTACTGTCTATAACTACCTTAACAAACAGTGACTTATTATTATTATTATTATTGTTATTGTTATTGTTGCTGTACTGTCTAGAACTACCTTAACAAACAGTGACTTATTATTATTATTATTGTTGTTGCTGTACTGTCTAGAACTACCTTAACAAACAGTGACTTATTATTATTATTATTATTATTGTTGCTGTACTGTCTATAACTACCTTAACAAACAGTGACTTATTATTATTATTGTTGTTGCTGTACTGTCTATAACTACCTTAACAAACAGTGACTTATTATTATTATTATTGTTGCTGTACTGTCTATAACTACCTTAACAAACAGTGACTTATTATTATTATTATTATTATTATTGTTGCTGTACTGTCTATAACTACCTTAACAAACAGTGACTTATTATTAATTATTATTATTATTGTTGCTGTACTGTCTATAACTACCTTAACAAACAGTGACTTATTATTATTATTATTATTATTATTGTTGCTGTACTGTCTATAACTACCTTAACAAACAGTGACTTATTATTAATTATTATTATTATTGTTGCTGTACTGTCTATAACTACCTTAACAAACAGTGACTTATTATTATTATTATTATTATTGTTGCTGTACTGTCTATAACTACCTTAACAAACAGTGACTTATTATTAATTATTATTATTATTGTTGCTGTACTGTCTAGAACTACCTTAACAAACAGTGACTTATTATTATTATTATTATTGTTGCTGTACTGTCTATAACTACCTGAACAAACAGTGACTTATTATTATTATTATTATTGTTGCTGTACTGTCTATAACTACCTGAACAAACAGTGACTTATTATTATTATTATTATTGTTATTGTTGCTGTACTGTCTATAACTACCTTAACAAACAGTGACTTATTATTATTATTATTATTATTGTTGTTGATGTACTGTCTATAACTACCTTAACAGTGACTTATTATTATTATTATTATTATTATTATTGTTGCTGTACTGTCTATAACTACCTTAACAAACAGTGACTTATTATTATTATTATTATTATTATTGTTGCTGTACTGTCTATAACTACCTTAACAAACAGTGACTTATTATTATTATTATTGTTGCTGTACTGTTTAGAACTACCTTAACAAACAGTGACTTATTATTATTATTGTTGTTGCTGTACTGTCTAGAACTACCTTAACAAACAGTGACTTATTATTATTGTTATTATTATTATTGTTGCTGTACTGTCTATAACTACCTTAACAAACAGTGACTTATTATTATTATTATTATTATTATTATTGTTGCTGTACTGTTTAGAACTACCTTAACAAACAGTGACTTATTATTATTATTATTATTGTTGCTGTACTGTCTATAACTACCTTAACAAACAGTGACTTATTATTATTATTATTGTTGCTGTACTGTCTATAACTACCTTAACAAACAGTGACTTATTATTATTATTATTGTTGCTGTACTGTCTATAACTACCTTAACAAACAGTGACTTATTATTATTATTATTGTTGCTGTACTGTCTATAACTACCTTAACAAACAGTGACGTATTATTATTATTATTATTATTGTTGCTGTACTGTCTATAACTACCTTAACAAACAGTGACTTATTATTATTACAGACAGTTACCATGGAGATGAAATGTCACAACTACGTTTTCATGTGATGCATTAAATCATCTGATTGTTTCTGTGTCTGTTAGTAAATGTTTTATAAGAGATAAATAACAAATGATAACAATTGACATTAAATAATGACTGTGTTAACCACAAACAACATTTTGGATCTCTGTTTAGGGGTCAGTGCTCTAAAATGAGTCTCTCTGTGGAGAGAAAGGAGGGGGGCCCTGCCTCTAAAATGAGTCTCTCTGTGGAGAGAAAGGAGGGGGGCCCTGCCTCTAAAATGAGTCTCTCTGGGGAGATAAAGGAGGGGGGCCCTGCCTCTAAAATGAGTCTCTCTGGGGAGAGAGAGGAGGGGGGCCCTGCCTCTAAAATGAGTCTCTCTGGGGAGAGAAAGGAGGGGGGCCCTGCCTCTAAAATGAGTCTCTCTGGGGAGAGAAAGAAGGGGGGCCCTGCCTCTAAAATGAGTCTCTCTGGGGAACATGACACCAAAGCTAAGAGGTGAGATGACAATTTTTGACATCATTATTATGAGTTTATTTCCAAAATGTTCACATTTGTTTATTAATCAGAAATGGTTGCTATGGGTACCTTCAATATTACTGTTCTCAGATTTTTAACTAATAGATTTTAGATGGGTATATATATATACTCACGTAGCTATCTTAATTAAGATGAAAGCACTTACTGTAAATCACTCTGGATAAGAGTATCTGCTAAATCAGGGGTTCTCAATCCGGGTCTGTGGAGGTACTGCAGGGGTTCTCAATCCGGGGTCTGTGGAGGTACTGCAGGGGTTCTCAATCCGGGGTCTGTGGAGGTACTGTAGGGGTTCTCAATCCGGGGTCTGTGGAGGTACTGCAGGGGTTCTCAATCTGGGGTCTGTGGAGGTACTGCAGGGGTTCTCAATCCGGGGTCTGTGGAGGTACTGCAGGGGTTCTCAATCCGGGGTCTGTGGAGGTACTGCAGGGGTTCTCAATCCGGGGTCTGTGGAGGTACTGCAGGGGTTCTCAATCCGGGGTCTGGAGGAGGTACTACCGGGGTTCTCAATCCGGGGTCTGTGGAGGTACTGCAGGGGTTCTCAATCCGGGGTCTGTGGAGGTACTGCAGGGGTTCTCAATCCGGGGTCTGTGGAGGTACTGCAGGGTTCTCAATCCGGGGTCTGTGGAGGTACTGCAGGGGTTCTCAATCCGGGGTCTGGAGGAGGTACTACCGGGGTTCTCAATCCGGGGTCTGTGGAGGTACTGCAGGGGTTCTCAATCCGGGGTCTGTGGAGGTACTGCAGGGGTTCTCAATCCGGGGTCTGTGGAGGTACTGCAGGGTTCTCAATCCGGGGTCTGTGGAGGTACTGCAGGGGTTCTCAATCCGAGTCTGTGGAGGTACTGCAGGGGTTCTCAATCCGGGGTCTGGGGAGGTACTACCGGGGTTCTCAATCCGGGGTCTGTGGAGGTACTGCAGGGGTTCTCAATCCGGGGTCTGTGGAGGTACTGCAGGGGTTCTCAATCCGGGGTCTGTGGAGGTACTGCAGGGGTTCTCAATCCGGGGTCTGTGGAGGTACTGCAGGGGTTATCAATCCGGGGTCTGGGGAGGTACTGCAGGGGTTCTCAATCCGGGGTCTGTGGAGGTACTGCAGGGGTTCTCAATCCGGGGTCTGGGGAGGTACTGCAGGGGTTCTCAATCCGGGGTCTGGGGAGGTACTGCAGGGGTTCTCAATCCGGGGTCTGGGGAGGTACTGCAGGGGTTCTCAATCCGGGGTCTGGGGAGGTACTGCAGGGGTTCCATGGCACCCTGACTGTACTCGTTGCAATGTCAGACATTTGATAGGATTTTTCACACGACCACTTGCCTGCTCTTAATTATTGACTAATATAATGGAATGCATCTTTTAGACAATATAACCGTTATATCAACACTTCCGTTGATCAACACTCTTCACTTCCGTTTAACAACTCTAAATATCTTTGGCATAGTAGGTATCAAGTCCCTTGCCAATAATGTTGCCCACAACGTTGCATACAATGTTCATGTTCATCAAACACATATTACACCCTAGATGCCTTCAACTTCCCAATTTATATCCATTTAGGATTATTATTTAACAACGTATTGTTGTGCTCCAAAGGGAGAACTTGAAATAACATGATGGAGATAATTAAATAATCAGAAGAACAACGTGTTTATTATTATACACTCTTAGAAAAGAAGGTTCCTTCTAGAAGAAGATTCCTTCTAGAACCAAAAAGGCTTCTATTACTTAAATTACATTAAAATATGGAAAAACTAAAACATTATATATATATTTTGGTTCAGTGAAGAAGAACCTCTAGAGTTCTGATCAATGGAAGGTTAATGTTTAGAGGATGTGAATGAAGCAGCCTTCCAGTCATCAGATCACTTCTGGTGTTTTTATCCCGGCCCGGGATTTGAACCAGCCACCTTTTGGCCACAGCACCAACTCCTTAGCCGCTGGGCGAAAACCTGAGATAATAAGCCAAAATTAAGTCAAAATGCTATGCAGACATAAATGGTATGACCTATTATAATTATTATACATAAATCATTGCCAAAAGCACAAGACATACTGTTGCATGTAGGTCTATATTATTTATGGATTGATCATATAGAAATATAAAACATTCTTTTAACTACTGCAATGCAATTACATGTGGCTCAGGAAGCACTGACTCACTGCATTATTCTATAGTATTATCAAGACACCTGCTGTTAACTCTTAACTACTTAGGACACCTGCTGTTAACTCTTAACTACCTAGGACAGCTGCTGTTAACTCTTAACTACTTAGGACAGCTCACCAGGTGTCCTAAATATCTGCCGACTAAGTGGGACTAGAGACTTCATGCATAGTTACCCACCCACTTATACCCATAAGTGTAAAATGTCTTTATTCTCAGCACTTATACGACCAATGTTCTACTCTGAGACACTTTGTGGATATGGACCCAGATCTCAACATATTGTTATAAAAAAACATAGAATGTTTGTTAAACATAATAATAAATAATTCATATTACTAATGTAACCCACTGTAAAGACTGGGTTTAGGTTATTGTGTTGCACTGATCATGTCCACGTTCTGGAACTGTCCTCACCCCATACAGGACTGTCCTCGTCCCCGTACAGAACTGTCCTCGTCCCCGTACAGAACTGTCCACGTCCCAGTACAGAATTGTCCACGTCCCCGTACAGAACTGTCCACGTCCCCGTACAGAATTGTCCACGTCCCCGTACAGAACTGTCCACGTCCCCGTACAGAATTGTCCACGTCCCCGTACAGAACTGTCCGCGTCCCCGTACAGAACTGTCCACGTCCCCGTACAGAACTGTCCACGTCCCCGTACAGAACTGTCCACGTCCCCGTACAGAACTGTCCGCGTCCCCGTACAGAACTGTCCTCGTCCCCGTACAGAACTGTCCGCGTCCCCGTACAGAACTGTCCACGACCCCGTACAGAACTGTCCCCAAACAGAACTGTCCGCGTTCCCGTACAGAACTGTCCCCATACAGAACTGTCCACGTCCCCGTACAGAACTGTCCCCAAACAGAACTGTCCGCGTCCCCGTACAGAACTGTCCCCATACAGAACTGTCCACGTCCCCGTACAGAACTGTCCGCGTCCCCGTACAGAACTGTCCCCAAACAGAACTGTCCTCGTCCCCGTTCGGTGTGGCGCCAAGCATATTGTCCGGTTACGTGCAGAGTTGGCTGAGGTGATCTTGGGGAATAACGACGGAGTTTGTTACAGTGTTGGAACACCAAAGTTTATTTTAGCTTTTTTCTTTACGGTCAGGGACAGTATGAGTGTAGCCAGATCCTTTTCACTCTCTATCCTTGTTTAATTTTGTGGTTCACCGGATTCGTCATCATCATCGAGACGAGGGACAGACGAACGACCTGCTAACTAACCAAACTATTCGGTACAGCTCGGTAAATTAGCTAGCTACTCCAGCAGCAGCATCCTAGTTATCCTAGCTAGTCGGTACAGCTCGGTAAGCTAGCTAGCTACTCTACCAGCAGCATCCTAGTTATCCTAGCTACTCGGTACAGCTCGGTAAGCTAGCTAGCTACTCTACCAGCAGCATCCTAGTTATCCTAGCTAGTCGGTACAGCTCGGTAAGCTAGCTAGCTACTCTACCAGCAGCATCCTAGTTACCATGGCTACCACTACATCATCACCGGCTGTCTGCATTTCTTGTGGACCGATGGAGCTCCCCGGTTGTTTCTTCCACCTGTTAAATCCCGTGGAGGGCTTCTCCCTCTCTCGTTGACAGATGCTGGCTATCTCTGTCCGGTTCTCCTCTCCTCATTAGATGGACGGTAACTTTAGTGTTTAAACCCTCTGTGTCCAAGGACCAAACTTTTTAATATTATTTTCGGGGCCCTCAAGTAGGCTGGAAACATTCTGTTTTTAACAACGCTTTTTTTGGACGAAGTTCATTGCATCCAGGAGCCCAGTTTCACATGAATGTACTGGGAAAATACGTTTTTCTGGACCAGAATTGACTGAATTAATGTTCAGGCTTATTAATAGCCTAGTGGTTAGAGTGTTGGACTAGTAACTGGAAGGTTGCAAGTTCAGATCCCTGAGCTGATAAGGTACAAATCTGTCATTCTCTCCTTGAACAGGCAGTTAACCCACTGTTCCTAGGCTGTCATTGAAAATAAGAATTTGTTCTTAACTGACTTACCAAGATAAATAATAAATAAAGGTAAAATGAATTATCATTTCAAAACATGAGCATAATAACAGGTGGTAATAAACATGAATCATCATTATATTACTTCACAGTAATCTGTTTAATGCTTTTTCAGTCCTTCCTCTTGTGTTAGCAGTGTGGAAAGGGACAGAGAAAGCACACAGGAGTTTTCCTGTGAGGGGAGTGGTGGTGTATCCAGGGAGAAAACTAAACTAATCTTCTGAAATGTCATTTGTGGTCTTATGCTTCCATCTATTGGAATTATGTAAATCAAATCAAATCAAATCAAATTTTATTTGTCACATACACATGGTTAGCAGATGTTAATGCGAGTGCAGCGAAATGCTTGTGCTTCTAGTTCCGACAATGCAGTGATAACCAACAAGTAATCTAACTAACAATTCCAAAACTACTGTCTTATACACCGTGTAAGGGGATAAGGAATATGTACATAAGGATATATGAATGAGTGATGGTACAGAGCAGCATACAGTAGATGGTATCGAGTACAGTATATACATATGAGATGAGTATGTAGACAAAGTAAACAAAGTGGCATAGTTAAAGTGGCTAGTGACATAAGAATGCAGTCGATGATCTAGAGTACAGTATATACATATGCATATGAGATGAATAATGTAGGGTAAGTAACATTATATAAGGTAGCATGTAGCAACTGCAGTAGTGACATAGTCCATCAGTAAATAGCCCACCCAATCTACCTACTTCATCCCCATATTGTTTTTATTTACTTTTCTGCTCTTTTGCACATCAGTATTTCTGCTTGCACATCATCATCTGCTCATCATCATCTATCACTCCAGTGTTTATCTGCTAAATTGTAATTACTTTGCTACTATGGCCTATTTATTGCCTCCTCACGCCATTTGCACTGTATATAGACTTTATTTTTTTCTACTGTACGCTTGTTGATTCCATGTGTAACTCTGTGTTGTTGAATGTGTCACACTGCTTTGCTTTATCTTGGCCAGGTCGCAGTTGTAAATGAGAACTTGTTCCCAACTAGCCTACCTGGTTAAATAAAGGTTGAAAAAAAATATATATATATATAAATAATAATAATAATAAATATATATATATATTTAGCAAAAAAATATGATTATATGTCTCTCTGAAATGAAACATCAATTGATAGATTTTTAACTAATAGATGTCTGCCATTGACCAATCGCCTGATTAGCTTGTGAAAAAACACTAAACTCTTTATCATTTCTTTAAACAATCGAATCTAAGAGCTAATTTACCAACATTTCTGAAAAGTGATATATAGCGTTATGGAATGAAACTCTTCTTATGTTTCCCCATCTGAGCTCAGAGTAGATGAGAGATGTAATGTTTGTCTCTGCTGTGTTGAAGACCAATCAAGCAGGAGAGACCAGCCTCCCCTGTTCCCAGCTGTGTGTCCATGAAGAGTGACAAATCTATGAATCTACCAATGAAGTTTAGAGAGGGAGACTTTTCTACTGAACAAAGGTAAGAAGAACTCATGGGTCCTGGTCAGTGAGTTAAACAACACTGTCTCTAGTCATTTCTCCTCCCATTTTCCCATTTATTGTTGTTGTTTTCATAATCCATAGGCTCATCCTTTTATCCATTTGCCTAGTCCTAAAACAATATTAAACAAACACAACATTCCCTCCCTGTGTGTGTGTGTGTGTGAGTGTGTGTGTGTGTCTGAACTCCCTGGATGAGGAGATGTAATCTCTATCCTGATTGCCTAGTCACTTATACCCCTACCTACATGTAGATATGACCTCAATTACCTCAACTACCTGGTACCCCTGCTAATTGACTCAGTACTGGTTCTCCTTATAGTCTCATTATTACCTCCTGGTACCCTGCACATTGACTCAGTACTGGTACTCCTTATAGTCTCATTATTACCTCAACTACCTGGTACCCTGCACATTGACTCAGTACTGGTTCTCCTTATAGTCTCAGTATTACCTCAACTACCTGGTACCCTGCACATTGACTCAGTAATGGTACTCCTTATAGCCTCATTATTACCTCAACTACCTGGTACCCTGCACATTGACTCAGTACTGGTACTCCTTATAGCCTCATTATTACCTCAACTACCTGGTACCCTGCACATTGACTCAGTACTGGTACTCCTTATAGTCTCATTATTACCTCAACTACCTGGTACCCTGCACATTGACTCAGTACTGGTACTCCTTATCGTCTCATTATTACCTCAACTACCTGGTACCCTGCACAATGACTCAGTACTGGTACTCCTTATAGTCTCATTATTACCTCAACTACCTGGTACCCTGCACATTGACTCAGTACTGGTTCTCCTTATAGTCTCATTATTACCTCAACTACCTGGTACCCTGCACATTGACTCAGTACTGGTACTCCTTATAGTCTCATTATTACCTCAACTACCTGGTACCCTGCACATTGACTCAGTACTGGTACTCCTTATAGTCTCATTATTACCTCAACTACCTGGTACCCTGCACATTGACTCAGTACTGGTACTCCTTATAGTCTCATTATTACCTCAACTACCTGGTACCCTGCACATTGACTCAGTACTGGTTCTCCTTATAGTCTCATTATTACCTCAACTACCTGGTACCCTGCACATTGACTCAGTACTGGTTCTCCTTATAGTCTCATTATTTTTATTTTGTGTTACTATTTCCAAGGTTTAAGGGCAACGTATCACATCTGGTGAACAGGGCAGAGTCCCATATCATCAGGCAAACCAGTAGAAACTGGATCAGCAGCACAACAAGGTAACACGTCCGGATCATGTATCAATACTGACAGAAAGAAAGGGAGCACTGCTCTCAGATCAGCTTTCTCCATTCAAATATTTCCTTAACATTATAATTATGTCACAATACTGACCACCGATCAGCTTCTATTATCACCTATGGCTTCAAGTATTGAGGAGGCTTATTATAATTCTTACCCAATAAAAATGCAGTAAATCCCAGATTTGACACATCATTGTGTTCATGTTAGGATACACATAATTAAATATATTGAGACAAATTACAGACAGTAGCCTACAAGTAGCAAAATAGAACTCAATATACTGAACAATGTGATTGAAATAGGCCTAAAGCCAACAGTTCATAGTTTAATGCAGTCATCTCGGTTTTCATTTGAAGCAAATTTGTAGAAGACCCTTGTTTGAATCAATTGCAAAGACATTGGCAACTTTGTATTTGTGCCAACTTTGTTCTGAATTCATCTGCAGTCACAGTGGTCATAGTGTCATAATGGTCTGAGGCAGGTGGTAGATTACTCAGCTGTTCTAGTGGTCTGAGACAGGTGGTAGATTACTCAGCTGTTCTAGTGGTCTGAGGCAGGTGGTAGATTACTCAGCTGTTCTAGTGGTCTGAGACAGGTGGTAGATTACTCAGCTGTTCTGTTGGTCTGAGACAGGTGGTAGATTACTCAGCTGTTCTAGTGGTCTGAGACAGGTGGTAGATTACTCAGCTGTTCTAGTGGTCTGAGACAGGTGGTAGATTACTCAGCTGTTCTGGTGGTCTGACACAGGTGGTAGATTACTCAGCTGTTCTAGTGGTCTGAGGCAGGTGTTAGATTACTCAGCTGTTCTAGTGTTCTGAGGCAGGTGTTAGATTACTCAGCTGTTCTAGTGGTCTGAGGCAGGTGTTAGATTACTCAGCTGTTCTAGTGGTCTGAGGCAGGTGTTAGATTACTCAGCTGTTCTAGTGGTCTGAGGCAGGTGGTAGGTTACTCAGCTGTTCTAGTGGTCTGAGGCATGTGGTAGGTTACTCAGCTGTTCTAGTGGTCTGAGGCAGGTGTTAGATTACTCAGCTGTTCTAGTGGTCTGAGGCAGGTGTTAGATTACTCAGCTGTTCTAGTGGTCTGAGGCAGGAGGTAGATTACTCAGCTGTTCTAGTGGTCTGAGGCAGGTGTTAGATTACTCAACTGTTCTAGTGGTCTGAGGCAGGTGGTAGATTACTCAGCTGTTCTAGTGGTCTGAGGTGTTAGATTACTCAACTGTTCTAGTGGTCTGAGGCAGGTGTTAGATTACTCAGCTGTTCTAGTGGTCTGAGGCAGGTGTTAGATTAATCAGCTGTTCTAGTGTTCTGAGGCAGGTGTTAGATTACTCAGCTGTTCTAGTGGTCTGAGGCAGGTACATCATCACCGGCTGTCTGCATGACGGATGCTGGCCACCTCTGTCCGGTTCTCCTCTCTTCACTAGATGGACAGTAACTTTAGTGTTTAACCCCTCTGTGTCCAAGGACCGAACTTTTGAATATTATTTTCAGGGCGCCTCAATAGCAGGTATTGAACCCCGGGTAAATAATCACTAGTCAGAACCTCAACCTCAGTATACATTCATTATAAAAATAATCTTAATATCTGATATTGTGAGTAAACAACCTCGAGAGTGCGTCTTCCAGCCCTCCAATAAATTACATCATTCAACCCTCCCGGTTAGTAAATTTACCTCAACATGCCCCCGGAGAAGGCAGAGTAACGACACCAGCCTTTTAGCGGGGCTGACAGACTGACTACAACGCTCGCGTCGGTAAATTAAATTGAATTTTGTTATTAAAAATGACACACTGCTCTCGTGCGCCAACGAGCGTCGAGAAGTCAGTTCTATTTGTGACGCAGATCGCGCTGCATCTCCTCAGTGGTTTATAGAAGCAGGTACCCACGTGCCATCTCCTCATTTGGCAAAAGAACATAACTTAACATAAACTTAACTTCTTTAAACAATAAAAGCTAATTTACGAACATTTCTGAAAATGTATATATAGCGTTATGGAATGAAACTCTTATGTTTCCCCATCTGAGCTCAGAGTAGATGAGAGATGTAATGTTTGTCTCTGTTGTGTTGAAGACCAATCAAGCAGGAGAGACCAGCCTCCCCTGTTCCCAGCTGTGTGTCCATGAAGAGTGACTGGTCTATGGATCGTCCTATAGAGTTTAGAAAGGGAGACTTTTCTACTGAACAAAGGTAAGAAGAACTCATGGGTCCTGGTCAGTGAGTTAAACAACACTGTCTCTAGTCATTTCTCCTCCCATTTTCCCATTTATTGTTGTTGTTTTCATAATCCATAGGCTAATCATTTTGTCAATTTGCATAGTCCTAAAACAATATTAAACAAACTCAACATTCCCTGTGTGTGTGTGTGTGTGGGTGTGTGTGTGTGTGTGTGTGTGTGTTTGTGTGTCTGAACTCCCTGGATGAGGAGATGTAATCTCTATTCTGGTTGCCTAGTCACTTATACCCCTACCTACATGTGGATATTACCTCAATTACCTCAACTACCTGGTACCCTGCACATTGACTCAGTACTGGTACTCCTTATAGTCTCATTATTACCTCAACTACCTAGTACCCTGCACATTGACTCAGTACTGGTACTCCTTATAGTCTCATTATTACCTCAACTACCTGGTACCCTGCACATTGACTCAGTACTGGTACTCCTTATAGTCTCATTATTACCTCAACTACCTGGTACCCTGCACATTGACTCAGTACTGGTACTCCTTATAGTCTCATTATTACCTCAACTACCTGGTACCCCTGCACATTGACTCAGTACTGGTACTCCTTATAGCCTCATTATTACCTCAACTACCTGGTACCCTGCACATTGACTCAGCACTGGTACTCCTTCTAGTCTCATTATTACCTCAACTACCTGGTACCCTGCACATTGACTCAGTACTGGTACTCCTTATAGTCTCATTATTACCTCAACTACCTGGTACCCCTGCACATTGACTCAGTACTGGTACTCCTTATAGTCTCATTATTACCTCAACTACCTGGTACCCTGCACATTGACTCAGTACTGGTTCTCCTTATAGTCTCATTATTTTTATTTTGTATTTCCAAGGTTTAAGGGCAACGTAGCACGTCTGGTGAACAGGGCAGAGTCCCATATCATCAGGCAAACCAGTAGAAACTGGATCAGCAGCACAACAAGGTATCACGTCCAGATCATGTATCAATACTGACAGAAAGAAAGGGAGCACTGCTCTCAGATCAGCTTTCTCCATTCAAATATTTCCTTAACATTATAATTATGTCACAATACTGACCACCGATCAGCTTCTATTATCACCTATGGCTTCAAGTATTGAGGAGGCTTATTATAATTCTTACCCAATAAAAATGCAGTAAATCCCAGATTTGACACATCATTGTGTTCATGTTAGGATTCACATCATTAAATATATTGAGACAAATTACAGAGTAGCCTACAAGTAGCAAAATAGAACTCAATATACTGAACAATATGATTGAAATAGGCCTAAAGCCAACAGTTCATAGTTTAATGCAGTCATCTCAGTTTTCATTTGAAGCAAATTTGTAGAAGTCCCTTGTTTGAATCAATTGCAAAGACATTGGCAACTTTGTATTTGTGCCAACTTTGTTCTGAATTCATCTGCAGTCACAGTGGTCATAGTGTCATAGTGGTCTGAGGCAGGTGGTAGATTACTCAGCTGTTCTAGTGGTCTGAGGCAGGTGTTAGATTACTCAGCTGTTCTTGTGGTCTGAGGCAGGTGTTAGATTAATCAGCTGTTCTAGTGGTCTGAGGCAGGTGTTAGATTACTCAGCTGTTCTAGTGGTCTGAGGCAGGTGTTAGATTACTCAGCTGTTCTAGTGTTCTGAGGCAGGTGTTAGATTACTCAGCTGATCTAGTGGTCTGAGGCAGGTGTTAGATTACTCAGCTGTTCTAGGGGTCTGAGGCAGGTGTTAGGTTACTCAGCTGTTCTAGTGGTCTGAGGCAGGTGTTAGATTACTCAGCTGATCTAGTGGTCTGAGGCAGGTGTTAGATTACTCAGCTGTTCTAGTGGTCTGAGGCAGGTGTTAGGTTACTCAGCTGTTCTAGTGGTCTGAGGCATGTGGTAGGTTACTCAGCTGTTCTAGTGGTCTGAGGCAGGTGTTAGATTACTCAGCTGTTCTAGTGGTCTGAGGCAGGTGTTAGATTACTCTGCTGTTCTAGTGTTCTGAGGCAGGAGGTAGATTACTCAGCTGTTCTAGTGGTCTGTGGCAGGTGTTAGATTACTCAACTGTTCTAGTGGTCTGAGGCAGGTGGTAGATTACTCAGCTGTTCTAGTGGTCTGAGGTGTTAGATTACTCAACTGTTCTAGTGGTCTGAGGCAGGTGTTAGATTACTCAGCTGTTCTAGTGGTCTGAGGCAGGTGTTAGATTAATCAGCTGTTCTAGTGGTCTGAGGCAGGTGTTAGATTACTCAGCTGTTCTAGTGGTCTGAGGCAGGTACATCATCACCGGCTGTCTGCATGACGGATGCTGGCCACCTCTGTCCGGTTCTCCTCTCTTCACTAGATGGACGGTAACTTTAGTGTTTAACCCCTCTGTGTCCAAGGACCGAACTTTTGAATATTATTTTCAGGGCGCCTCAATAGCAGGTATTGAACCCCGGGTAAATAATCACTAGTCAGAACCTCAACCTCAGTATACATTCATTATAAAAATAATCTTAATATCTGATATTGTGAGTAAACAACCTCGAGAGTGCGTCTTCCAGCCCTCCAATAAATTACATCATTCAACCCTCCCGGTTAGTAAATTTACCTCAACATGCCCCGGAGAAGGCAGAGTAACGACACCAGCCTTTTAGCGGGGCTGACAGACTGACTACACGCTCGCGTCGGTAAATTAAATTGAATTTTGTTATTAAAAAATGACACACTGCTCTCGTGCGCCAACGAGCGTCGAGAAGTCAGTTCTATTTGTGACGCAGATCGCGCTGCATCTCCTCAGTGGTTTATAGAAGCAGGTACCCACGTGCCATCTCCTCATTTGGCAAAGAACATAACTTAACATAAACTTAACTTCTTTAAACAATAAAAGCTAATTTACGAACATTTCTGAAAATGTATATATAGCGTTATGGAATGAAACTCTTATGTTTCCCCATCTGAGCTCAGAGTAGATGAGAGATGTAATGTTTGTCTCTGTTGTGTTGAAGACCAATCAAGCAGGAGAGACCAGCCTCCCCTGTTCCCAGCTGTGTGTCCATGAAGAGTGACTGGTCTATGGATCGTCCTATAGAGTTTAGAAAGGGAGACTTTTCTACTGAACAAAGGTAAGAAGAACTCATGTGTCCTGGTCAGTGAGTTAAACAACACTGTCTCTAGTCATTTCTCCTCCCATTTTCCCATTTATTGTTGTTGTTTTCATAATCCATAGGCTAATCATTTTGTCAATTTGCATAGTCCTAAAACAATATTAAACAAACACAACATTCCCTGTGTGTGTGTGTGTGGGTGTGTGTGTGTGTGTGTGTGTGTGTGTGTGTGTGTGTGTGTGTGTGTGTGTGTTTGTGTGTCTGAACTCCCTGGATGAGGAGATGTAATCTCTATTCTGGTTGCCTAGTCACTTATACCCCTACCTACATGTGGATATTACCTCAATTACCTCAACTACCTAGTACCCTGCACATTGACTCAGTATTGGTACTCCTTATAGTCTCATTATTACCTCAACTACCTAGTACCCTGCACATTGACTCAGTACTGGTACTCCTTATAGTCTCATTATTACCTCAACTACCTGGTACCCTGCACATTGACTCAGTACTGGTACTCCTTATAGTCTCATTATTACCTCAACTACCTGGTACCCCTGCACATTGACTCAGTACTGGTACTCCTTATAGCCTCATTATTACCTCAACTACCTGGTACCCTGCACATTGACTCAGTACTGGTACTCCTTCTAGTCTCATTATTACCTCAACTACCTGGTACCCTGCACATTGACTCAGTACTGGTACTCCTTATAGTCTCATTATTACCTCAACTACCTGGTACCCTGCACATTGACTCAGTACTGATACTCCTTATAGCCTCATTATTACCTCAACTACCTGGTACCCCTGCACATTGACTCAGTACTGGTACTCCTTATAGTCTAATTATTACCTCAACTACATGGTACCCTGCACATTGACTCAGTACTGGTACTCCTTATAGTCTCATTATTACCTCAACTACCTGGTTCCCCTGCACATTGACTCAGTACTGGTACTCCTTATAGTCTCATTATTACCTCAACTACCTGGTACCCCTGCACATTGACTCAGTACTGGTACTCCTTATAGTCTCATTATTACCTCAACTACCTGGTACCCTGCACATTGACTCAGTACTGGTTC
>NW_027040057.1:105510-143697 GCF_034236695.1 Oncorhynchus nerka | reverse complement strand
TATTCCAGTCTGGGTCACAGTAACAGGAGGATTATATTCCAGTCTGGTTAACAGTAACAGGAGGATTATATTCAGTCTGGGTCACAGTAACAGGAGGATTATATTCCAGTCTGGGTCACAGTAACAGGAGGATTATATTCCAGTCTGGGTCACAGTAACAGGAGGATTATATTCCAGTCTGGTCACAGTAACAGGAGGATTATATTCCAGGCTGGGTCACAGTAACAGTAACCAGTCTGGGTCACAGTAACAGAGGATTATATTCCAGTCTGGGTCACAGTAACAGGAGGATTATATTCCAGTCTGGGTCACAGTAACAGGAGGATTATATTCCAGTCTGGTTCTGCTGTCAAGAGGCTGTAAAGTGATCCAGGACCTGCACACACACACACACGCACGCACGCAGTCTGCACGCACGCACGCACGCACGCACACACACACGCACACACACACACACACACACACACACACACACACACACACACACACACACACACACACACACCCTTCCTCCAACACCCCAGAGATGCCCAGTAGTGTGTGTGCTTGAGGGACTCCATGTAATAATGCCCAGTCATTTCTAACACCTTTCATCAATACCTCCACCCTGGCATTGATTGTCATGTCTCGCTGGCTGTCCTAGGTCATTTCTAAAATGTATTTTTTAAATATATATATATTTTTTTTATATATGTCCCAAATTACACCCTAATCCCTATTTAGTGCACTACTTATGTCGAAAGCCTCCTAGGGCTCAATTGGGATCTGGTCAATGGTAGTGCACTAAACAGGGAAGGAGGGTCCATTTGGGACGGAGAGGGTTCCAGGAGTCCCACAGGACAACTCAGAGGAATGACAGCTGAGGGCTGGGTTAGTGTCAGGATAACTACATATTCACACAGAATCTGATTAGCCTGTCAATCTCCAACGGGTCTCCATGTCAAAACTGGAACATTTCTGGAAGTATGTAGATTTTAATTAGAAATGATGACAAATTGTCATTTTTTTTTCAGTTCTAAAATTCAGTTGTGAAATTAGATGTAAAAAATAAAATGTAATTCGTATTAAAGAGTGAGAGTCTAGTGCTGTGGGGTGTTATGGGATATGGAGTCCTAGTGAGAGTCTAGTGCTGTGGGGTGTTATGGGGTATGGAGTCCTAGTGAGAGTCTAGTGCTGTGGGGTGTTATGGGATATGGAGTCCTAGTGAGAGTCTAGTGCTGTGGGGTGTTATGGGATATGGAGTCCTAGTGAGAGTCTAGTGCTGTGGGGTGTTATGGGATATGGAGTCCTAGTGAGAGTCTAGTGCTGTGGGGTGTTATGGGATATGGAGTCCTAGTGAGAGTCTAGTGCTGTGGGTGTTATGGGATATGGAGTCCTAGTGAGAGTCTAGTGCTGTGGGGTGTTATGGGATATGGAGTCCTAGACAGAGTCTAGTGCTGTGGGGTGTTATGGGATATGGAGTCCTAGTGACAGTCTAGTGCTGTGGTATTACGTGATGATAGATTCATGCTAAAATACTTCTCCATACTAGTCTAGTGCTGTGGGGTGTTATGGGATATGGAGTCCTAGTGAGAGTCTAGTGCTGTGAGGTGTTTATGGGGTATGGAGTCCTAGTGAGAGTCTAGTGCTGTGGGGTGTTATGGGATATGGAGTCCTAGTGAGAGTCTAGTGCTGTGGGGTGTTATGGGATATGGAGTCCTAGTGAGAGTCTAGTGCTGTGGGGTGTTATGGGATATGAGTCCTAGTGAGAGTCTAGTGCTGTGGGTGTTATGGGATATGGAGTCCTAGTGAGAGTCTAGTGCTGTGGGGTGTTATGGGATATGGTGTCCTAGTGAGAGTCTAGTGCTGTGGGGTGTTATGGGTTATGGAGTCCTAGTGAGAGTCTAGTGCTGTGGTATTACGTGATGATAGATTCATGCTAAAATACTTCTCCATACTAGTCTAGTGCTGTGGGGTGTTATGGGATATGGAGTCCTAGTGAGAGTCTAGTGCTGTGGTATTACGTGATGATAGATTCATGCTAAAATACTTCTCCATACTAGTCTAGTGCTGTGGGGTGTTATGGGTTATGGAGTCCTAGTGAGAGTCTAGTGCTGTGGGGTGTTATGGGATATGGAGTCCTAGTGACAGTCTAGTGCTGTGGTATTACGTGATGATAGATTCATGCTAAAATACTTCTCCATACTAGTCTAGTGCTGTGGGGTGTTATGGGATATGGAGTCCTAGTGAGAGTCTAGTGCTGTGGGGTGTTATGGGTTATGAGTCTAGTGAGAGTCTAGTGCTGTGGTATTACGTGATGATAGATTCATGCTAAAATACTTCTCCATACTAGTCTAGTGCTGTGGGGTGTTATGGGATATGGAGTCCTAGTGAGAGTCTAGTGCTGTGGGGTGTTATGGGATATGGAGTCCTAGTGACAGTCTAGTGCTGTGGTATTACGTGATGATAGATTCATGCTAAAATACTTCTCCATACTAGTCTAGTGCTGTGGTGTTATGGGTTATGGAGTCTAGTGAGAGTCTAGTGCTGTGGGGTGTTATGGGATATGGAGTCCTAGTGAGAGTCTAGTGCTGTGGGGTGTTATGGGATATGGAGTCCTAGTGACAGTCTAGTGCTGTGGTATTACGTGATGATAGATTCATGCTAAAATACTTCTCCATACTAGTCTAGTGCTGTGGGGTGTTATGGGATATGGAGTCCTAGTGAGAGTCTAGTGCTGTGGGGTGTTATGGGATATGGAGTCCTAGACAGAGTCTAGTGCTGTGGTATTACGTGATGATAGATTCATGCTAAAATACTTCTCATACTAGTCTAGTGCTGTGGGGTGTTATGGGATATGGAGTCCTAGACAGAGTCTAGTGCTGTGGGGTGTTATGGGGTATGGAGTCCTAGTGAGAGTCTAGTGCTGTGGGGTGTTATGGGATATGGAGTCCTAGTGAGAGTCTAGTGCTGTGGGGTGTTATGGGATATGGAGTCCTAGTGAGAGTCTAGTGCTGTGGGTGTTATGGGATATGGAGTCCTTGTGAGAGTCTAGTGCTGTGGGGGTGTTATAGGGTATGGAGTCCTAGTGAGAGTCTAGTGCTGTGGGGTGTTATGGGATATGGAGTCCTAGTGAGAGTCTAGTGCTGTGGGGTGTTATGGGATATGGAGTCCTAGTGAGAGTCTAGTGCTGTGGGTGTTATGGGTTATGGAGTCCTAGTGAGAGTCTAGTGCTGTGGGGTGTTATGGGGTATGGAGTCCTAGTGAGAGTCTAGTGCTGTGAGGTGTTATGGGATATGGAGTCCTAGTGAGAGTCTAGTGCTGTGGGGTGTTATGGGATATGGAGTCCTAGTGAGAGTCTAGTGCTGTGGGGTGTTATGGGATATGGAGTCCTCGTGAGAGTCTAGTGCTGTGGGGTGTTATGGGGTATGGAGTCCTAGACAGAGTCTAGTGCTGTGGGGTGTTATGGGATATGGAGTCCTCGTGAGAGTCTAGTGCTGTGGGGTGTTATGGGATATGGAGTCCTAGACAGAGTCTAGTGCTGTGGGGTGTTATGGATATGGAGTCCCTAGTGAGAGTCTAGTGCTGTGGGGTGTTATGGGATATGGAGTCCTAGTGAGAGTCTAGTGCTGTGGGGTGTTATGGGGTATGGAGTCCTAGTGAGAGTCTAGTGCTGTGGGTGTTATGGGATATGGAGTCCTAGTGAGAGTCTAGTGCTGTGGGGTGTTATGGGATATGGAGTCCTAGACAGAGTCTAGTGCTGTGGGGTGTTATGAGATATGGAGTCCTAGTGAGAGTCTAGTGCTGTGGGGTGTTATGGGGTATGGAGTCCTAGTGAGAGTCTAGTGCTGTGGGGTGTTATGGGGTATGGAGTCCTAGTGAGAGTCTAGTGCTGTGGGGTGTTATGGGATATGGAGTCCTAGTGAGAGTCTAGTGCTGTGGGGTGTTATGGGGTATGGAGTCCTAGACAGAGTCTAGTGCTGTGGGGTGTTATGGGATATGGAGTCCTAGTGAGAGTCTAGTGCTGTGGGGTGTTATGGGATATGGAGTCCTAGTGAGAGTCTAGTGCTGTGGGGTGTTATGGGATATGGAGTCCTAGTGAGAGTCTAGTGCTGTGGGGTGTTATGGGGTATGGAGTCCCTAGACAGAGTCTAGTGCTGTGGGGTGTTATGGGGTATGGAGTCCTAGTGAGAGTCTAGTGCTGTGGGTGTTATGGGATATGGAGTCCTAATGAGAGTCTAGTGCTGTGGGGTGTTATGGGGTATGGAGTCCTAGACAGAGTCTAGTGCTGTGGGGTGTTATGGGGTATGGAGTCCTAGTGAGAGTCTAGTGCTGTGGGGTGTTATGGGATATGGAGTCCTAGTGAGAGTCTAGTGCTGTGGGGTGTTATGGGATATGGAGTCCTAGTGAGAGTCTAGTGCTGTGGGGTGTTATGGGTATGGAGTCCTAGTGAGAGTCTAGTGCTGTGGGGTGTTATGGGATATGGAGTCCTAGTGAGAGTCTAGTGCTGTGGGGGTGTTATGGATATGGAGTCCTAGTGAGAGTCTAGTGCTGTGGGGTGTTATGGGATATGGAGTCCTAGTGAGAGTCTAGTGCTGTGGGGTGTTATGGGATATGGAGTCCTAGACAGAGTCTAGTGCTGTGGGGTGTTATGAGATATGGAGTCCTAGTGAGAGTCTAGTGCTGTGGGGTGTTATGGGGTATGGAGTCCTAGTGAGAGTCTAGTGCTGTGGGGTGTTATGGGGTATGGAGTCCTAGTGAGAGTCTAGTGCTGTGGGGTGTTATGGGATATGGAGTCCTAGTGAGAGTCTAGTGCTGTGGGGTGTTATGGGTATGGAGTCCTAGACAGAGTCTAGTGCTGTGGGGTGTTATGGGATATGGAGTCCTAGTGAGAGTCTAGTGCTGTGGGGTGTTATGGGATATGGAGTCCTAGTGAGAGTCTAGTGCTGTGGGGTGTTATGGGATATGGAGTCCTAGTGAGAGTCTAGTGCTGTGGGGTGTTATGGGTATGGAGTCCTAGACAGAGTCTAGTGCTGTGGGGTGTTATGGGGTATGGAGTCCTAGTGAGAGTCTAGTGCTGTGGGGTGTTATGGGATATGGAGTCCTAATGAGAGTCTAGTGCTGTGGGGTGTTATGGGATATGGAGTCCTAGACAGAGTCTAGTGCTGTGGGGTGTTATGGGATATGGAGTCCTAGTGAGAGTCTAGTGCTGTGGGGTGTTATGGGATATGGAGTCCTAGTGAGAGTCTAGTGCTGTGGGGGTGTTATGGGATTTGGAGTCCTAATGAGAGTCTAGTGCTGTGGGTGTTATGGGGTATGGAGTCCTAGACAGAGTCTAGTGCTGTGGGGTGTTATGGGATATGGAGTCCTAGTGAGAGTCTAGTGCTGTGGGGTGTTATGGGATATGGAGTCCTAGTGAGAGTCTAGTGCTGTGGGGTGTTATGGGATATAGAGTCCTAGTGAGAGTCTAGTGCTGTGGGGTGTTATGGGATATGGAGTCCTAGTGAGAGTCTAGTGCTGTGGGGTGTTATGGGATATGGAGTCCTAGACAGAGTCTAGTGCTGTGGTATACGTGATGATAGATTCATGCTAAAATACTTCTCCATACTAGTCTAGTGCTGTGGGGTGTTATGGGATATGGAGTCCTAGACAGAGTCTAGTGCTGTGGGGTGTTATGGGGTATGGAGTCCTAGTGAGAGTCTAGTGCTGTGGGGTGTTATGGGATATGGAGTCCTAGTGAGAGTCTAGTGCTGTGGGGTGTTATGGGATATGGAGTCCTAGTGAGAGTCTAGTGCTGTGGGGTGTTATGGGATATGGAGTCCTAGTGAGAGTCTAGTGCTGTGGGGTGTTATGGGGTATGGAGTCCTAGTGAGAGTCTAGTGCTGTGGGGTGTTATGGGATATGGAGTCCTAGTGAGAGTCTAGTGCTGTGGGGTGTTATGGGATATGGAGTCCTTGTGAGAGTCTAGTGCTGTGGGGTGTTATGGGATATGGAGTCCTTGTGAGAGTCTAGTGCTGTGGGGTGTTATGGGATATGGAGTCCTAGTGAGAGTCTAGTGCTGTGGGGTGTTATGGGATATGGAGTCCTAGTGAGAGTCTAGTGCTGTGGGGTGTTATGAGATATGGAGTCCTAGTGAGAGTCTAGTGCTGTGGGGTGTTATGGGATATGGAGTCCTAGTGAGAGTCTAGTGCTGTGGGGTGTTATGGGGCATGGAGTCCTAGTGAGAGTCTAGTGCTGTGAGGTGTTATGGGATATGGAGTCCTAGTGAGAGTCTAGTGCTGTGGGGTGTTATGGGATATGGAGTCCTAGTGAGAGTCTAGTGCTGTGGGGTGTTATGGGATATGGAGTCCTAGTGAGAGTCTAGTGCTGTGGGGTGTTATGGGATATGGAGTCCTAGACAGAGTCTAGTGCTGTGGGTGTTATGGGATATGGAGTCCTAGTGAGAGTCTAGTGCTGTGGGGTGTTATGGGATATGGAGTCCTAGACAGAGTCTAGTGCTGTGGGGTGTTATGGGATATGGAGTCCTAGTGAGAGTCTAGTGCTGTGGGGTGTTATGGGATATGGAGTCCTAGTGAGAGTCTAGTGCTGTGGGGTGTTATGGGGTATGTCCTAGTGAGAGTCTCGTGCTGTGGGGTGTTATGGGATATGGAGTCCTAGACAGAGTCTAGTGCTGTGGGGTGTTATGGGATATGGAGTCCTTGTGAGAGTCTAAGGCTGTGGGGTGTTATGGGGTATGGAGTCCTAGTGAGAGTCTAGTGCTGTGGGGTGTTATGGGGTATGGAGTCCTAGTGAGAGTCTAGTGCTGTGGGGTGTTATGGGATATGGAGTCCTAGTGAGAGTCTAGTGCTGTGGGGTGTTATGGGATATGGAGTCCTAGACAGAGTCTAGTGCTGTGGGGTGTTATGGGATATGGAGTCCTAGTGAGAGTCTAGTGCTGTGGGGTGTTATGGGATATGGAGTCCTAGTGAGAGTCTAGTGCTGTGGGGTGTTATGGGATATGGAGTCCTAGTGAGAGTCTAGTGCTGTGGGGTGTTATGGGGTATGGAGTCCTAGACAGAGTCTAGTGCTGTGGGGTGTTATGGGGTATGGAGTCCTAGTGAGAGTCTAGTGCTGTGGGGTGTTATGGGATATGGAGTCCTAGTGAGAGTCTAGTGCTGTGGGGTGTTATGGGATATGGAGTCCTAGACAGAGTCTAGTGCTGTGGTATTACGTGATGATAGATTCATGCTAAAATACTTCTCCATACTAGTCTAGTGCTGTGGGGTGTTATGGGATATGGAGTCCTAGACAGAGTCTAGTGCTGTGGGGTGTTATGGGGTATGGAGTCCTAGTGAGAGTCTAGTGCTGTGGGGTGTTATGGGATATGGAGTCCTAGTGAGAGTCTAGTGCTGTGGGGTGTTATGGGATATGGAGTCCTAGTGAGAGTCTAGTGCTGTGGGGTGTTATGGGATATGGAGTCCTAGTGAGAGTCTAGTGCTGTGGGGTGTTATGGGGTATGGAGTCCTAGTGAGAGTCTAGTGCTGTGGGGTGTTATGGGGTATGGAGTCCTAGTGAGAGTCTAGTGCTGTGGGGTGTTATGGGATATGGAGTCCTTGTGAGAGTCTAGTGCTGTGGGGTGTTATGGGATATGGAGTCCTTGTGAGAGTCTAGTGCTGTGGGGTGTTATGGGATATGGAGTCCTTGTGAGAGTCTAGTGCTGTGGGTGTTATGGGATATGGAGTCCTAGTGAGAGTCTAGTGCTGTGGGGTGTTATGGGATATGGAGTCCTCGTGAGAGTCTAGTGCTGTGGGGTGTTATGGGGTATGGAGTCCTAGACAGAGTCTAGTGCTGTGGGGTGTTATGGGATATGGAGTCCTAGTGAGAGTCTAGTGCTGTGGGGTGTTATGGGATATGGAGTCCTAGACAGAGTCTAGTGCTGTGGGGTGTTATGGGATATGGAGTCCTTGTGAGAGTCTAGTGCTGTGGGGTGTTATGGGATATGGAGTCCTAGTGAGAGTCTAGTGCTGTGGGGTGTTATGGGGTATGGAGTCCTAGTGAGAGTCTAGTGCTGTGGGGTGTTATGGGGTATGGAGTCCTAGTGAGAGTCTAGTGCTGTGGGGTGTTATGGGATATGGAGTCCTAGACAGAGTCTAGTGCTGTGGGGTGTTATGAGATATGGAGTCCTAGTGAGAGTCTAATGCTGTGGGGTGTTATGGGGTATGGAGTCCTAGTGAGAGTCTAGTGCTGTGGGGTGTTATGGGGTATGGAGTCCTAGTGAGAGTCTAGTGCTGTGGGGTGTTATGGGATATGGAGTCCTAGTGAGAGTCTAGTGCTGTGGGGTGTTATGGGGTATGGAGTCCTAGACAGAGTCTAGTGCTGTGGGGTGTTATGGGATATGGAGTCCTAGTGAGAGTCTAGTGCTGTGGGGTGTTATGGGATATGGAGTCCTAGTGAGAGTCTAGTGCTGTGGGGTGTTATGGGATATGGAGTCCTAGTGAGAGTCTAGTGCTGTGGGGTGTTATGGGGTATGGAGTCCTAGACAGAGTCTAGTGCTGTGGGGTGTTATGGGGTATGGAGTCCTAGTGAGAGTCTAGTGCTGTGGGGTGTTATGGGATATGGAGTCCTAGTGAGAGTCTAGTGCTGTGGGGTGTTATGGGATATGGAGTCCTAATGAGAGTCTAGTGCTGTGGGTGTTATGGGTATGGAGTCCTAGACAGAGTCTAGTGCTGTGGGGTGTTATGGGGTATGGAGTCCTAGTGAGAGTCTAGTGCTGTGGGGTGTTATGGGATATGGAGTCCTAGTGAGAGTCTAGTGCTGTGGGGTGTTATGGGATATGGAGTCCTAATGAGAGTCTAGTGCTGTGGGTGTTATGGGATATGGAGTCCTAGACAGAGTCTAGTGCTGTGGGGTGTTATGGGATATGGAGTCCTAGTGAGAGTCTAGTGCTGTGGGGTGTTATGGGATATGGAGTCCTAGTGAGAGTCTAGTGCTGTGGGGTGTTATGGGATATGGAGTCCTAGTGAGAGTCTAGTGCTGTGGGGTGTTATGGGATATGGAGTCCTAGTGAGAGTCTAGTGCTGTGGGGTGTTATGGGATATGGAGTCCTAGTGAGAGTCTAGTGCTGTGGGGTGTTATGGGATATGGAGTCCTAGTGAGAGTCTAGTGCTGTGGGGTGTTATGGGGTATGGAGTCCTAGTGAGAGTCTAGTGCTGTGGGGTGTTATGGGATATGGAGTCCTAGTGAGAGTCTAGTGCTGTGGGGTGTTATGGGATATGGAGTCCTAGACAGAGTCTAGTGCTGTGGGGTGTTATGGGATATGGAGTCCTAGTGAGAGTCTAGTGCTGTGGGGTGTTATGGGATATGGAGTCCTAGTGAGAGTCTAGTGCTGTGGGGTGTTATGGGATATGGAGTCCTAGTGAGAGTCTAGTGCTGTGGGGTGTTATGGGATATGGAGTCCTAGTGAGAGTCTAGTGCTGTGGTATTACGTGATGATAGGATTCATGCTAGTCTTCTCCATACTAGTCTAGTGCTGTGGGGTGTTATGGGATATGGAGTCCTAGTGAGAGTCTAGTGCTGTGGGGTGTTATGGGATATGGAGTCCTAGTGAGAGTCTAGTGCTGTGGGGTGTTATGGGATATGGAGTCCTAGTGAGAGTCTAGTGCTGTGGGGTGTTATGGGGTATGGAGTCCTAGTGAGAGTCTAGTGCTGTGGTATTACGTGATGATAGATTCATGCTAAAATACTTCTCCATACTAGTCTAGTGCTGTGGGGTGTTATGGGATATGGAGTCCTAGTGACAGTCTAGTGCTGTGGTATTACGTGATGATAGATTCATGCTAAAATACTTCTCCATACTAGTCTAGTGCTGTGGGGTGTTATGGGATATGGAGTCCTAGTGAGAGTCTAGTGCTGTGGGGTATTATGATGATAGATTCATGCTAAAATCCTCCATACTAGTCTAGTGCTGTGGGGTGTTATGGGTTATAGTCCTAGTGAGAGTCTAGTGCTGTGGTATTACGTGATGATAGATTCATGCTAAAATACTTCTCCATACTAGTCTAGTGCTGTGGGGTGTTATGGGATATGGAGTCCTAGTGAGAGTCTAGTGCTGTGGTATTACGTGATGATAGATTCATGCTAAAATACTTCTCCATACTAGTCTAGTGCTGTGGGGTGTTATGGGATATGGAGTCCTAGTGAGAGTCTAGTGCTGTGGGTGTTATGGGATATGGTGTCCTAGTGAGAGTCTAGTGCTGTGGGGTGTTATGGGTTATGGAGTCCTAGTGAGAGTCTAGTGCTGTGGTATTACGTGATGATAGATTCATGCTAAAATACTTCTCCATACTAGTCTAGTGCTGTGGGGTGTTATGGGATATGGAGTCCTAGTGAGAGTCTAGTGCTGTGGGGTGTTACGTGGGATAGATGGAGTCTCCATACTAGTCTAGTGCTGTGGGGTGTTATGGGATATGGAGTCCTAGTGAGAGTGCTAGTGCATGTAGTCTAGTGCTGTGTGTTATGGGATATGGAGTCCTTGTGAGAGTCTAGTGCTGTGGTATTACGTGATGATAGATTCATGCTAAAATACTTCTCCATACTAGTCTAGTGCTGTGGGGTGTTATGGGATATGGAGTCCTAGTGAGAGTCTAGTGCTGTGGGGTGTTATGGGATATGGAGTCCTAGTGAGAGTCTAGTGCTGTGGGGTGTTATGGGATATGGAGTCCTAGTGAGAGTCTAGTGCTGTGGGGTGTTATGGGATATGGAGTCCTAGTGAGAGTCTAGTGCTGTGGGGTGTTATGGGATATGGAGTCCTAGACAGAGTCTAGTGCTGTGGTATTACGTGATGATAGATTCATGCTAAAATACTTCTCCATACTAGTCTAGTGCTGTGGGGTGTTATGGGATATGGAGTCCTAGACAGAGTCTAGTGCTGTGGGGTGTTATGGGGTATGGAGTCCTAGTGAGAGTCTAGTGCTGTGGGGTGTTATGGGATATGGAGTCCTAGTGAGAGTCTAGTGCTGTGGGGTGTTATGGGATATGGAGTCCTAGTGAGAGTCTAGTGCTGTGGGGTGTTATGGGATATGGAGTCCTAGTGAGAGTCTAGTGCTGTGGGGTGTTATGGGATATGGAGTCCTAGTGAGAGTCTAGTGCTGTGGGGTGTTATGGGATATGGAGTCCTTGTGAGAGTCTAGTGCTGTGGGGTGTTATGGGATATGGAGTCCTAGTGAGAGTCTAGTGCTGTGGGGTGTTATGGGATATGGAGTCCTCGTGAGAGTCTAGTGCTGTGGGGTGTTATGGGGTATGGAGTCCTAGACAGAGTCTAGTGCTGTGGGGTGTTATGGGATATGGAGTCCTCGTGAGAGTCTAGTGCTGTGGGGTGTTATGGGATATGGAGTCCTAGACAGAGTCTAGTGCTGTGGGGTGTTATGGGATATGGAGTCCTCGTGAGAGTCTAGTGCTGTGGGGTGTTATGGGATATGGAGTCCTAGTGAGAGTCTAGTGCTGTGGGGTGTTATGGGGTATGGAGTCCTAGTGAGAGTCTAGTGCTGTGGGGTGTTATGGGATATGGAGTCCTAGTGAGAGTCTAGTGCTGTGGGGTGTTATGGGATATGGAGTCCTAGACAGAGTCTAGTGCTGTGGGGTGTTATGAGATATGGAGTCCTAGTGAGAGTCTAATGCTGTGGGGTGTTATGGGGTATGGAGTCCTAGTGAGAGTCTAGTGCTGTGGGGTGTTATGGGGTATGGAGTCCTAGTGAGAGTCTAGTGCTGTGGGGTGTTATGGGATATGGAGTCCTAGTGAGAGTCTAGTGCTGTGGGGTGTTATGGGGTATGGAGTCCTAGACAGAGTCTAGTGCTGTGGGGTGTTATGGGATATGGAGTCCTAGTGAGAGTCTAGTGCTGTGGGGTGTTATGGGATATGGAGTCCTAGTGAGAGTCTAGTGCTGTGGGGTGTTATGGGATATGGAGTCCTAGTGAGAGTCTAGTGCTGTGAGGTGTTATGGGGTATGGAGTCCTAGACAGAGTCTAGTGCTGTGGGGTGTTATGGGGTATGGAGTCCTAGTGAGAGTCTAGTGCTGTGGGGTGTTATGGGATATGGAGTCCTAGTGAGAGTCTAGTGCTGTGGGGTGTTATGGGATATGGAGTCCTAATGAGAGTCTAGTGCTGTGGGGTGTTATGGGGTATGGAGTCCTAGACAGAGTCTAGTGCTGTGGGGTGTTATGGGGTATGGAGTCCTAGTGAGAGTCTAGTGCTGTGGGGTGTTATGGGATATGGAGTCCTAGTGAGAGTCTAGTGCTGTGGGGTGTTATGGGATATGGAGTCCTAATGAGAGTCTAGTGCTGTGGGGTGTTATGGGGTATGGAGTCCTAGACAGAGTCTAGTGCTGTGGGGTGTTATGGGATATGGAGTCCTAGTGAGAGTCTAGTGCTGTGGGGTGTTATGGGATATGGAGTCCTAGTGAGAGTCTAGTGCTGTGGGGTGTTATGGGATATGAGTCCTAGTGAGAGTCTAGTGCTGTGGGGTGTTATGGGATATGGAGTCCTAGTGAGAGTCTAGTGCTGTGGGGTGTTATGGGATATGGAGTCCTAGTGAGAGTCTAGTGCTGTGGGGTGTTATGGGGTATGGAGTCCTAGTGAGAGTCTAGTGCTGTGGGGTGTTATGGGATATGGAGTCCTAGTGAGAGTCTAGTGCTGTGGGGTGTTATGGGATATGGAGTCCTAGTGAGAGTCTAGTGCTGTGGGGTGTTATGGGATATGGAGTCCCTAGACAGAGTCTAGTGCTGTGGGTGTTATGGGATATGGAGTCCTAGTGAGAGTCTAGTGCTGTGGGGTGTTATGGGATATGGAGTCAGTGCTAAAATACTTCTCCATAGTCTAGTCTAGTGCTGTGGGGTGTTATGGGATATGGAGTCCTAGTGCTGTGGTATTACGTGATGATAGATTCATGCTAAAATACTTCTCCATACTAGTCTAGTGCTGTGGGGTGTTATGGGATATGGAGTCCTAGTGAGAGTCTAGTGCTGTGGGGTGTTATGGGATATGGAGTCCTAGTGAGAGTCTAGTGCTGTGGGGTGTTATGGGATATGGAGTCCTAGTGAGAGTCTAGTGCTGTGGGGTGTTATGGGGTATGGAGTCCTAGTGAGAGTCTAGTGCTGTGGTATTACGTGATGATAGATTCATGCTAAAATACTTCTCCATACTAGTCTAGTGCTGTGGGGTGTTATGGGATATGGAGTCCTAGTGACAGTCTAGTGCTGTGGTATTACGTGATGATAGATTCATGCTAAAATACTTCTCATACTAGTCTAGTGCTGTGGGGTGTTATGGGATATGGAGTCCTTGTGAGAGTCTAGTGCTGTGGTATTACGTGATGATAGATTCATGCTAAAATACTTCTCCATACTAGTCTAGTGCTGTGGGGTGTTATGGGTTATGGAGTCCTAGTGAGAGTCTAGTGCTGTGGTATTACGTGATGATAGATTCATGCTAAAATACTTCTCCATACTAGTCTAGTGCTGTGGGGTGTTATGGGATATGGAGTCCTAGTGAGAGTCTAGTGCTGTGGTATTACGTGATGATAGATTCATGCTAAAATACTTCTCCATACTAGTCTAGTGCTGTGGGGTGTTATGGGATATGGAGTCCTAGTGAGAGTCTAGTGCTGTGGGGTGTTATGGGATATGGTGTCCTAGTGAGAGTCTAGTGCTGTGGGGTGTTATGGGTTATGGAGTCCTAGTGAGAGTCTAGTGCTGTGGTATTACGTGATGATAGATTCATGCTAAAATACTTCTCCATACTAGTCTAGTGCTGTGGGGTGTTATGGGATATGGAGTCCTAGTGAGAGTCTAGTGCTGTGGTATTACGTGATGATAGATTCATGCTAAAATACTTCTCCATACTAGTCTAGTGCTGTGGGGTGTTATGGGATATGGAGTCCTAGTGAGAGTCTAGTGCTGTGGTATTACGTGATGATAGATTCATGCTAAAATACTTCTCCATACTAGTCTAGTGCTGTGGGGTGTTATGGGATATGGAGTCCTTGTGAGAGTCTAGTGCTGTGGTATTACGTGATGATAGATTCATGCTAAAATACTTCTCCATACTAGTCTAGTGCTGTGGGGTGTTATGGGATATGGAGTCCTAGTGAGAGTCTAGTGCTGTGGGGTGTTATGGGATATGGAGTCCTAGTGACAGTCTAGTGCTGTGAGGTGTTATGAGATATGGAGTCCTAGTGAGAGTCTAGTGCTGTGAGGTGTTATGAGATATGGAGTCCTAGTGAGAGTCTAGTGCTGTGGTATTACGTGATGATAGATTCATGCTAAAATACTTCTCCATACTAGTCTAGTGCTGTGGGGTGTTATGGGATATGGAGTCCTAGTGAGAGTCTAGTGCTGTGGGGTGTTATGGGATATGGAGTCCTAGTGACAGTCTAGTGCTGTGGTATTACGTGATGATAGATTCATGCTAAAATACTTCTCCATACTAGTCTAGTGCTGTGGGGTGTTATGGGTTATGGAGTCCTAGTGAGAGTCTAGTGCTGTGGGGTGTTATGGGATATGGAGTCCTAGTGAGAGTCTAGTGCTGTGGGGTGTTATGGGATATGAGTCCTAGTGACAGTCTAGTGCTGTGGTATTACGTGATGATAGATTCATGCTAAAATACTTCTCCATACTAGTCTAGTGCTGTGGGGTGTTATGGGATATGGAGTCCTAGTGAGAGTCTAGTGCTGTGGGGTGTTATGGGATATGGAGTCCTAGACAGAGTCTAGTGCTGTGGGTGTTATGGGGTATGGAGTCCTAGTGAGAGTCTAGTGCTGTGGGGTGTTATGGGATATGGAGTCCTAGTGAGAGTCTAGTGCTGTGGGGTGTTATGGGATATGGAGTCCTAGTGAGAGTCTAGTGCTGTGGGGTGTTATGGGATATGGAGTCCTAGTGAGAGTCTAGTGCTGTGGGGTGTTATGGGGTATGGAGTCCTAGTGAGAGTCTAGTGCTGTGGGGTGTTATGGGATATGGAGTCCTTGTGAGAGTCTAGTGCTGTGGGGTGTTATGGGATATGGAGTCCTAGTGAGAGTCTAGTGCTGTGGGGTGTTATGGGATATGGAGTCCTAGTGAGAGTCTAGTGCTGTGGGGTGTTATGGGATATGGAGTCCTAGTGAGAGTCTAGTGCTGTGGGGTGTTATGGGATATGGAGTCCTAGTGAGAGTCTAGTGATGTGGGGTGTTATGGGTTATGGAGTCCTAGTGAGAGTCTAGTGCTGTGGGGTGTTATGGGGTATGGAGTCCTAGTGAGAGTCTAGTGCTGTGAGGTGTTATGGGATATGGAGTCCTAGTGAGAGTCTAGTGCTGTGGGGTGTTATGGGATATGGAGTCCTAGTGAGAGTCTAGTGCTGTGGGGTGTTATGGGATATGGAGTCCTAGTGAGAGTCTAGTGCTGTGGGGTGTTATGGGATATGGAGTCCTAGTGACAGTCTAGTGCTGTGAGGTGTTATGAGATATGGAGTCCTAGTGAGAGTCTAGTGCTGTGAGGTGTTATGAGATATGGAGTCCTAGTGAGAGTCTAGTGCTGTGGTATTACGTGATGATAGATTCATGCTAAAATACTGTCTAGTGCTGTGGGGTGTTATGGGATATGGAGTCCTAGTGAGAGTCTAGTGCTGTGGGGTGTTATGGGATATGAGTCCTAGTGACAGTCTAGTGCTGTGGTATTACGTGATGATAGATTCATGAAAATACTTCTCCATACTAGTCTAGTGCTGTGGGGTGTTATGGGTTATGGAGTCCTAGTGAGAGTCTAGTGCTGTGGGGTGTTATGGGATATGGAGTCCTAGTGAGAGTCTAGTGCTGGGGGTGTTATGGGATATGGAGTCTAGTGACAGTCTAGTGCTGTGGTATTACGTGATGATAGATTCATGCTAAAATACTTCTCCATACTAGTCTAGTGCTGTGGGGTGTTATGGGATATGGAGTCCTAGTGAGAGTCTAGTGCTGTGGGGTGTTATGGGATATGGAGTCCTAGACAGAGTCTAGTGCTGTGGGGTGTTATGGGATATGGAGTCCTAGTGAGAGTCTAGTGCTGTGGGGTGTTATGGGATATGGAGTCCTAGTGAGAGTCTAGTGCTGTGGGGTGTTATGGGATATGGAGTCCTAGTGAGAGTCTAGTGCTGTGGGGTGTTATGGGATATGGAGTCCTAGTGAGAGTCTAGTGCTGTGGGGTGTTATGGGGTATGGAGTCCTAGTGAGAGTCTAGTGCTGTGGGGTGTTATGGGATATGGAGTCCTAGTCAGAGTCTAGTGCTGTGGGGTGTTATGGGATATGGAGTCCTTGTGAGAGTCTAGTGCTGTGGGGTGTTATGGGATATGGAGTCCTTGTGAGAGTCTAGTGCTGTGGGGTGTTATGGGATATGGAGTCCTAGTGAGAGTCTAGTGCTGTGGGGTGTTATGGGATATGGAGTCCTAGTGAGAGTCTAGTGCTGTGGGGTGTTATGGGATATGGAGTCCTAGTGAGAGTCTAGTGCTGTGGGGTGTTATGGGATATGGAGTCCTAGTGAGAGTCTAGTGCTGTGGGGTGTTATGGGATATGGAGTCCTAGTGAGAGTCTAGTGATGTGGGGTGTTATGGGTTATGGAGTCCTAGTGAGAGTCTAGTGCTGTGGGGTGTTATGGGGTATGGAGTCCTAGTGAGAGTCTAGTGCTGTGAGGTGTTATGGGATATGGAGTCCTAGTGAGAGTCTAGTGCTGTGGGGTGTTATGGGATATGGAGTCCTCGTGAGAGTCTAGTGCTGTGGGGTGTTATGGGATATGGAGTCCTAGTGAGAGTCTAGTGCTGTGGGGTGTTATGGGATATGGAGTCTAGTGAGAGTCTAGTGCTGTGGGGTGTTATGGGATATGGAGTCCTAGTGAGAGTCTAGTGCTGTGGGGTGTTATGGGATATGGAGTCCTAGTGAGAGTCTAGTGCTGTGGGGTGTTATGGGGTATGGAGTCCTAGTGAGAGTCTAGTGCTGTGGGGTGTTATGGGGTATGGAGTCCTAGTGAGAGTCTAGTGCTGTGGGGTGTTATGGGATATGGAGTCCTTGTGAGAGTCTAGTGCTGTGGGGTGTTATGGGATATGGAGTCCTTGTGAGAGTCTAGTGCTGTGGGGTGTTATGGGATATGGAGTCCTAGTGAGAGTCTAGTGCTGTGGGGTGTTATGGGATATGGAGTCCTAGTGAGAGTCTAGTGCTGTGGGGTGTTATGGGATATGGAGTCCTAGTGAGAGTCTAGTGCTGTGGGGTGTTATGGGATATGGAGTCCTAGTGAGAGTCTAGTGCTGTGGGTGTTATGGGATATGGAGTCCTAGTGAGAGTCTAGTGCTGTGGGTGTTATGGATATGGAGTCCCTGTGAGAGTCTAGTGCTGTGGGGTGTTATGGGATATGGAGTCCTAGTGAGAGTCTAGTGCTGTGGGTGTTATGGGATATGGAGTCCTAGTGAGAGTCTAGTGATGTGGGGTGTTATGGGTTATGGAGTCCTAGTGAGAGTCTAGTGCTGTGGGGTGTTATGGGGTATGGAGTCCTAGTGAGAGTCTAGTGCTGTGAGGTGTTATGGGATATGGAGTCCTAGTGAGAGTCTAGTGCTGTGGGGTGTTATGGGATATGGAGTCCTCGTGAGAGTCTAGTGCTGTGGGGTGTTATGGGATATGGAGTCCTAGACAGAGTCTAGTGCTGTGGGGTGTTATGGGATATGGAGTCCTCGTGAGAGTCTAGTGCTGTGGGGTGTTATGGGGTATGGAGTCCTAGTGAGAGTCTAGTGCTGTGGGGTGTTATGGGGTATGGAGTCCTAGTGAGAGTCTAGTGCTGTGGGGTGTTATGGGGTATGGAGTCTAGTGAGAGTCTAGTGCTGTGGGGTGTTATGGGATATGGAGTCCTAGTGAGAGTCTAGTGCTGTGGGGTGTTATGGGGTATGGAGTCCTAGACAGAGTCTAGTGCTGTGGGGTGTTATAGGATATGGAGTCCTAGTGAGAGTCTAGTGCTGTGGGGTGTTATGGGATATGGAGTCCTAGTGAGAGTCTAGTGCTGTGGGGTGTTATGGGATATGGAGTCCTAGTGAGAGTCTAGTGCTGTGGGGTGTTATGGGGTATGGAGTCCTAGACAGAGTCTAGTGCTGTGGGGTGTTATGGGATATGGAGTCCTAGTGAGAGTCTAGTGCTGTGGGGGTGTTATGGGATATGGAGTCCTAGTGAGAGTCTAGTGCTGTGGGGTGTTATGGGATATGGAGTCCTAATGAGAGTCTAGTGCTGTGGGGTGTTATGGGATATGGAGTCCTAATGAGAGTCTAGTGCTGTGGGGTGTTATGGGGTATGGAGTCCTAGACAGAGTCTAGTGCTGTGGGGTGTTATGGGATATGGAGTCCTAGTGAGACTCTAGTGCTGTGTGGGGTGTTATGGGATATGGAGTCCTAGTGAGAGTCTAGTGCTGTGGGGTGTTATGGGATATAGAGTCCTAGTGAGAGTCTAGTGCTGTGGGGTGTTATGGGATATGGAGTCCTAGTGAGAGTCTAGTGCTGTGGGGGTGTTATGGGATATGGAGTCCTAGTGAGAGTCTAGTGCTGTGGGGTGTTATGGGGTATGGAGTCCTAGTGAGAGTCTAGTGCTGTGGGGTGTTATGGGATATGGAGTCCTAGTGAGAGTCTAGTGCTGTGGGGTGTTATGGGATATGGAGTCCTAGTGAGAGTCTAGTGCTGTGGGGTGTTATGGGATATGGAGTCCTAGACAGAGTCTAGTGCTGTGGGGTGTTATGGGATATGGAGTCCTAGTGAGAGTCTAGTGCTGTGGGGTGTTATGGGATATGGAGTCCTAGTGAGAGTCTAGTGCTGTGGGGTGTTATGGGATATGGAGTCCTAATGAGAGTCTAGTGCTGTGGGGTGTTATGGGATATGGAGTCCTAGACAGAGTCTAGTGCTGTGGGGTGTTATGGGATATGGAGTCCTAGTGAGAGTCTAGTGCTGTGGGGTGTGATGGGATATGGAGTCTAGTGAGAGTCTAGTGCTGTGGGGTGTTATGGGATATGGAGTCCTAGTGAGAGTCTAGTGCTGTGGGGTGTTATGGGATATAGAGTCCTAGTGAGAGTCTAGTGCTGTGGGGTGTTATGGGATATGGAGTCCTAGTGAGAGTCTAGTGCTGTGGGTGTTATGGGATATGGAGTCCTAGTGAGAGTCTAGTGCTGTGGGGTGTTATGGGATATGGAGTCCTAGTGAGAGTCTAGTGCTGTGGGGTGTTATGGGATATGGAGTCCTAGTGAGAGTCTAGTGCTGTGGGGTGTTATGGGATATGGAGTCCTAGTGAGAGTCTAGTGCTGTGGGGTGTTATGGGATATGGAGTCCTAGTGAGAGTCTAGTGCTGTGGGGTGTTATGGGATATGGAGTCCTAGTGAGAGTCTAGTGCTGTGGGGTGTTATGGGATATGGAGTCCTAGTGAGAGTCTAGTGCTGTGGGTGTTATGGGATATGGAGTCCTAGTGAGAGTCTAGTGCTGTGGGGTGTTATGGGATATGGAGTCCTAGTGAGAGTCTAGTGCTGTGAGGTGTTATGGGATATGGAGTCCTAGTGAGAGTCTAGTGCTGTGGGGTGTTATGGGATATGGAGTCCTAGTGAGAGTCTAGTGCTGTGGGGTGTTATGGGATATGGAGTCCTAGTGAGAGTCTAGTGCTGTGAGGTGTTATGGGATATGGAGTCCTAGTGAGAGTCTAGTGCTGTGGGGTGTTATGGGATATGGAGTCCTAGTGAGAGTCTAGTGCTGTGGGGTGTTATGGGATATGGAGTCCTAGACAGAGTCTAGTGCTGTGGGGTGTTATGGGATATGGAGTCCTAGTGAGAGTCTAGTGCTGTGGGGTGTTATGGGGTATGGAGTCCTAGTGAGAGTCTAGTGCTGTGGGGTGTTATGGGGTATGGAGTCCTAGTGAGAGTCTAGTGCTGTGGGGTGTTATGGGATATGGAGTCCTAGTGAGAGTCTAGTGCTGTGGGGTGTTATGGGATATGGAGTCCTAGTGAGAGTCTAGTGCTGTGGGGTGTTATGGGATATGGAGTCCTAGTGAGAGTCTAGTGCTGTGGGGTGTTATGGGATATGGAGTCCTAGTGAGAGTCTAGTGCTGTGGGGTGTTATGGGATATGGAGTCCTAGTGAGAGTCTAGTGCTGTGGGGTGTTATGGGGTATGGAGTCCTAGACAGAGTCTAGTGCTGTGGGGTGTTATGGGATATGGAGTCCTAGTGAGAGTCTAGTGCTGTGGGGTGTTATGGGATATGGAGTCCTAGTGAGAGTCTAGTGCTGTGGGGTGTTATGGGATATGGAGTCCTAGTGAGAGTCTAGTGCTGTGGGGTGTTATGGGATTCATGGAGTCCTAGACAGAGTCTAGTGCTGTGGGGTGTTATGGGGTATGGAGTCCTAGTGAGAGTCTAGTGCTGTGGGGTGTTATGGGATATGGAGTCCTAGTGAGAGTCTAGTGCTGTGGGGTGTTATGGGATATGGAGTCCTAATGAGAGTCTAGTGCTGTGGGGTGTTATGGGATATGGAGTCCTAATGAGAGTCTAGTGCTGTGGGGTGTTATGGGATATGGAGTCCTAGACAGAGTCTAGTGCTGTGGGGTGTTATGGGATATGGAGTCCCATAGTGAGTCTAGTGCTGTGGGGTGTTATGGGATATGGAGTCCTATGTGAGAGTCTAAGTGCTGTGGTATTACGTGATGTCTAGTGCTGTGGGGTGTTATGGGATATGGAGTCCTAGTGAGAGTCTAGTGCTGTGGGGTGTTATGGGATATGGAGTCCTAGTGAGAGTCTAGTGCTGTGGGGTGTTATGGGATATGGAGTCCTGTGGTATTACGTAGATAGAGAGTCTAGTGCTGTGGGGTGTTATGGGGTATGGAGTCCTAGTGAGAGTCTAGTGCTGTGGGGTGTTATGGGGTATGGAGTCCTAGTGAGAGTCTAGTGCTGTGGGGTGTTATGGGATATGGAGTCCTAGTGAGAGTCTAGTGCTGTGCTGTGGGGTGTTATGGGTATGGAGTCCTAGACAGAGTCTAGTGCTGTGGGGTGTTATGGGATATGGAGTCCTAGTGAGAGTCTAGTGCTGTGGGGTGTTATGGGATATGGAGTCCTAGTGAGAGTCTAGTGCTGTGGGGTGTTATGGGATATGGAGTCCTAATGAGAGTCTAGTGCTGTGGGGTGTTATGGGGTATGGAGTCCTAGACAGAGTCTAGTGCTGTGGGGTGTTATGGGTATGGAGTCCTAGTGAGAGTCTAGTGCTGTGGGGTGTGATGGGATATGGAGTCCTAGTGAGAGTCTAGTGCTGTGGGGTGTTATGGGATATGGAGTCCTAATGAGAGTCTAGTGCTGTGGGGTGTTATGGGATATAGAGTCCTAGTGAGAGTCTAGTGCTGTGGGGTGTTATGGGATATGGAGTCCTAGTGAGAGTCTAGTGCTGTGGGGTGTTATGGGATATGGAGTCCTAGTGAGAGTCTAGTGCTGTGAGGTGTTATGGGATATGGAGTCCTAGTGAGAGTCTAGTGCTGTGGGGTGTTATGGGATATGGAGTCCTAGTGAGAGTCTAGTGCTGTGGGGTGTTATGGGATATGGTGAGTCTAGTGCTGTGGGGTGTTACGTGATAGTCTAGTGCTGTGGGGTGTTATGGGATATGGAGTCCTAGTGAGAGTCTAGTGCTGTGGGGTGTTATGGGATATGGAGTCCTAGTGAGAGTCTAGTGCTGTGGGGTGTTATGGGATATGGAGTCCTAGTGAGAGTCTAGTGCTGTGGGGTGTTATGGGATATGGAGTCCTAGTGAGAGTCTAGTGCTGTGGGGTGTTATGGGATATGGAGTCCTAGTGAGAGTCTAGTGCTGTGAGGGTGTTATGGGATATGGAGTCCTAGTGAGAGTCTAGTGCTGTGGGGTGTTATGGGATATGGAGTCCTAGTGAGAGTCTAGTGCTGTGGGGTGTTATGGGATATGGAGTCCTAGTGAGAGTCTAGTGCTGTGGGGTGTTATGGGATATGGAGTCCTAGTGAGAGTCTAGTGCTGTGGGGTGTTATGGGATATGGAGTCCTAGTGAGAGTCTAGTGCTGTGGGGTGTTATGGGATATGGAGTCCTAGTGAGAGTCTAGTGCTGTGGGGTGTTATGGGATATGGAGTCCTAGTGAGAGTCTAGTGCTGTGGGGTGTTATGGGATATGGAGTCCTAGTGATAGTCTAGTGCTGTGGGGTGTTATGGGATATGGAGTCCTAGTGAGAGTCTAGTGCTGTGGGGTGTTATGGGATATGGAGTCCTTGTGAGAGTCTAGTGCTGTGGGGTGTTATGGGATAAGGAGTCCTAGTGAGAGTCTAGTGCTGTGGGGTGTTATGGGGTATGGAGTCCTAGTGAGAGTCTAGTGCTGTGGGGTGTTATGGGATATGGAGTCCTAGTGAGAGTCTATTGCTGTGGGGTGTTATGGGATATGGAGCCCTAGTGAGAGTCTAGTGCTGTGGGATATGGAGTCCTAGTGAGAGTCTAGTGCTGTGGGGTGTTATGGGATATGGAGTCCTAGTGAGAGTCTAGTGCTGTGGGGTGTTATTGGATATGGAGTCCTACTGAGAGTCTAGTGCTGTGGGATATGGAGTCCTAGTGAGAGTCTAGTGCTGTGGGGTGTTATGGGATATGAAAAACACACCTGGTCAATTACACATGAGGTCAGAAATCAATCAATTGTTTTTCTTAGAGGGGCTGTCTCCTCTGTGTTGTCCCATAACCTACATCTCAGTCTTAAAGGGGCTGTCTCCTCTGTGTTGTCCCGTAACCTACATCTCAGTCTTAAATGGGCTGTCTCCTCTGTGTTGTCCCGTAACCTACATCTCAGTCTTAAAGGGGCTGTCTTCTCTGTGTTGTCCCGTAACCTACATCTCAGTCTTAAAGGGGCTGTCTCCTCGGTGTTGTCCCGTAACCTACATCTCAGTCTTAAAGGGGATGTCTCCTCTGTGTTGTCCCGTAACCTACATCTCAGTCTTAAAGGGGCTGTCTCCTCTGTGTTGAACCATATCCTACATCCCTACATCTCAGTCTTAAAGGGGCTGTCTCCTCTGTGTTGTCCCGTAACCTACATCTCAGTATTAAAGGGACTGTCTCCTCTGTGTTGTCCCGTAACCTACATCTCAGTCTTAAAGGGGCTGTCTCCTCTGTGTTGTCCCGTAACCTACATCTCAGTCTTAAAGGGGCTGTCTCCTCTGTGTTGCCCCATAACCTACATCCCTACATCTCAGTCTTAAAGGGGCTGTCTCCTCTGTGTTGTCCCGTAACCTACATCTCAGTCTTAAAGGGGCTGTCTCCTCTGTGTTGTCCCGTAACCTACATCTCAGTCTTAAAGGGGCTGTCTCCTCTGTGTTGTCCCGTAACCTACATCTCTACATCTCAGTCTTAAAGGGGCTGTCTCCTCTGTGTTGTCCCATAACCTACATCTCCTACATCTCAGTCTTAAAGGGGCTGTCTTCTCTGTGTTGTCCCATAACCTACATCTCCTACATCTCAGTCTTAAAGGGGCTGTCTTCTCTGTGTTGTCCCGTAACCTACATCTCAGTCTTAAAGGGGCTGTCTCCTCTGTGTTGCCCTATAACCTACATCTCAGTCTTAAAGGGGCTGTCTCCTCTGTGTTGTCCCATAACCTACATCTCAGTCTTAAAGGGGCTGTCTCCTCTGTGTTGTCCCATAACCTACATCTCAGTCTTAAAGGGGCTGTCTTCTCTGTGTTGTCCCGTAACCTACATCTCAGTCTTAAAGGGGCTGTCTCCTCTGTGTTGTCCCGTAACCTACATCTCAGTATTAATGGGGCTGTCTTCTCTGTGTTGTCCCGTAACCTACATCTCAGTCTTAAAGGGGCTGTCTCCTCGGTGTTGTACCGTAACCTACATCTCAGTCTTAAAGGGGCTGTCTCCTCTGTGTTGTCCCATAACGTACATCACTACATCTCAGTCTTAAAGGGGCTGTCTCCTCTGTGTTGTCCCAACCTACATCTCTACATCTCAGTCTTAAAGGGGCTGTCTCTCTGTGTTGTCCCGTAACCTACATCTCTACATCTCAGTCTTAAAGGGGCTGTCTCCTCTGTGTTGTCCCGTAACCTACATCTCAGTCTTAGAGGGGCTGTCTCCTCTGTGTTGTCCCGTAACCTACATCTCAGTCTTAAAGGGGCTGTCTCCTCTGTGTTGTCCCGTAACCTATATCCCTACATCTCAGTCTTAAAGGGGCTGTCTTCTCTGTGTTGTCCCATAACCTACATCTCAGTCTTAAAGGGGCTGTCTCCTCTGTGTTGTCCCGTAACCTATATCCCTACATCTCAGTCTTAAAGGGGCTGTCTCCTCTGTGTTGACCCTATAACCTACATCCCTACATCTCAGTCTTAAAGGGGCTGTCTCCTCTGTGTTGTCCCGTAACCTACATCTCAGTCTTAAAGGGGCTGTCTTCTCTGTGTTGTCCCGTAACCTACATCCCTCATCTCAGTCTTAAAGGGGCTGTCTCCTCTGTGTTGTCCCGTAACCTACATCTCAGTCTTAGAGGGGCTGTCTTCTCTGTGTTGTCCCGTAACCTACATCTCAGTCTTAAAGGGGCTGTCTCCTCTGTGTTGTCCCGTAACCTACATCCCTACATCTCAGTCTTAAATGGGCTGTCTCCTCTGTGTTGTCCCATAACCTACATCTTTACATCTCAGTCTTAAAGGGGCTGTCTCCTCTGTGTTGTCCCGTAACCTACATCTCAGTCTTAAAGGGGCTGTCTCCTCTGTGTTGTCCCGTAACCTACATCTCAGTATTAAAGGGGCTGTCTCCTCTGTGTTGTCCCGTAACCTACATCTCAGTCTTAAAGGGGCTGTCTCCTCTGTGTTGTCCCATAACCTACATCCCTACCTCCCAGTCTTAAAGGGGCTGTCTTCTCTTGTTGTCCCGTAACCTACATCTCAGTCTTAAAGGGCTGTCTCCTCTGTGTTGTCCCAACGTAACCTACATCTCAGTCTTAAAGGGGCTGTCTCCTCTGTGTTGTCCCGTAACCTACATCTCAGTCTCAAAGGGGCTGTCTTCTCTGTGTTGTCCCGTAACCTACATCTCAGTCTCAGTTAAAGGGGCTGTCTCCTCTGTGTTGTCCCATAACCTACATCCCTACATCTCAGTCTTAAAGGGGCTGTCTCCTCTGTGTTGTCCCGTAACCTACATCTCCTACATCTCAGTCTTAAAGGGGCTGTCTCCTCTGTGTTGTCCCGTAACCTACATCTCAGTCTTAAAGGGGCTGTCTCCCTCTGTGTTGTCCCATAACCTACATCCCTACATCTCAGTCTTAAAGGGGCTGTCTCCTCTGTGTTGTCCCATAACCCATCTCAGTCTTAAAGGGGCTGTCTCCTCTGTGTTGTCCCGTAACCTACATCTCAGTCTTAAAGGGGCTGTCTCCTCTGTGTTGTCCCGTAACCTACATCACATCTCACATCTCAGTCTTAAAGGGGCTGTCTCCTCTGTGTTGTCCCATAACCTACATCTCTACATCTCAGTCTTAAAGGGGCTGTCTCCTCTGTGTTGTCCCGTAACCTACATCTCTACATCTCAGTCTTAAAGGGGCTGTCTCCTCTGTGTTGTCCCGTAACCTACATCTCAGTCTTAGAGGGCTGTCTCCTCTGTGTTGTCCCGTAACCTACATCTCAGTCTTAAAGGGGCTGTCTCCTCTGTGTTGTCCCGTAACCTACATCCCTACATCTCAGTCTTAAAGGGGCTGTCTCCTCTGTGTTGTCCCGTAACCTACATCTCAGTCTTAAAGGGGCTGTCTCCTCTGTGTTGTCCCGTAACCTACATCTCAGTCTCAGAGGGGCTGTCTTCTCTGTGTTGTCCCGCAACCTACATCTCAGTCTTAAAGGGGCTGTCTCCTCTGTGTTGTCCCGTAACCTACATCCCTACATCTCAGTCTTAAAGGGGCTGTCTCCTCTGTGTTGTCCCGTAACCTACATCCTACATCTCAGTCTTAAAGGGGCTGTCTCCTCTGTGTTGTCCCGTAACCTACATCTCAGTCTTAAAGGGGCTGTCTCCTCTGTGTTGTCCCGTAACCTACATCTCAGTCTTAAAGGGGCTGTCTCCTCTGTGTTGTCCCGTAACCTACATCTCAGTCTTAAAGGGGCTGTCTCCTCTGTGTTTTCCCGTAACCTACATCTCAGTCTCAGTCTTAAAGGGCTGTCTTCTCTGTGTTGTCCCGTAACCTACATCTCAGTCTTAAAAGGGGCTGTCTCCTCTGTGTTGTCCCATAACCTACATCCCTACCTCCTCAGTCTTAAAGGGGCTGTCTTCTCTTTGTTGTCCCGTAACCTACATCTCAGTCTTAAAGGGGCTGTCTCCTCTGTGTTGTCCCATAACCTACATCCCTCATCTCAGTCTTAAAGGGCTGTCTCCTCTGTGTTGTCCCGTAACCTACATCTCAGTCTAAAGGGCTGTCTCCTCTGTGTTGTCCCATAACCTACATCCCTACATCTCAGTCTTAAAGGGCTGTCTCCTCTGTGTTGTCCCGTAACCTACATCTCAGTCTTAAAGGGGCTGTCTCCTCTGTGTTGTCCCATAACCTACATCTCCTACATCTCAGTCTTAAAGGGGCTGTCTCCTCTGTGTTGTCCCATAACCTACATCTCAGTCTTAAAGGGGCTGTCTTCTCTGTGTTGTCCCGTAACCTACATCTCTACATCTCAGTCTTAAAGGGGCTGTCTTCTCTGTGTTGTCCCGTAACCTACATCTCTACATCTCAGTCTTAAAGGGGCTGTCTCCTCTGTGTTGTCCCGTAACCTACATCTCTACATCTCAGTCTTAAAGGGGCTGTCTCCTCTGTGTTGTCCCGTAACCTACATCTCAGTCTTAAAGGGGCTGTCTCCTCGGTGTTGTCCCGTAACCTACATCTCCTACATCTCAGTCTTAAAGGGGCTGTCTCCTCTGTGTTGTCCCGTAACCTACATCTCTACATCTCAGTCTTAAAGGGGCTGTCTCCTCTGTGTTGTCCCGTAACCTACATCTCAGTCTTAAAGGGGCTGTCTCCTCTGTGTTGTCCCGTAACCTACATCCCTACATCTCAGTCTTAAAGGGGCTGTCTCCTCTGTGTTGTCCCGTAACCTACATCTCAGTCTTAAAGGGGCTGTCTCCTCTGTGTTGTCCCGTAACCTACATCTCAGTCTTAAAGGGGCTGTCTCCTCTGTGTTGTCCCATAACCTAATCCTACATCTCAGTCTTAAAGGGGCTGTCTCTCTGTGTTGTCCCGTAACCTACATCCCTACATCTCAGTCTTAAAGGGGCTGTCTCCTCTGTGTTGTCCCATAACCTACATCTTTACATCTCAGTCTTAAAGGGGCTGTCTCCTCTGTGTTGTCCCGTAACCCCTACATCTCAGTCTTAAAGGGCTGTCTCCTCTGTGTTGTCCCGTAACCTACATCTCAGTCTTAAAGGGGCTGTCTCCTCTGTGTTGTCCCGTAACCTAATCCTACATCTCAGTCTTAAAGGGGCTGTCTCCTCTGTGTTGTCCCGTAACCTACATCCCTACATCTCAGTCTTAAAGGGGCTGTCTCCTCTGTGTTGTCCCGTAACCTACATCTCAGTCTTAAAGGGCTGTCTTCTCTGTGTTGTCCCGTAATCCTACATCTCAGTCTTAAAGGGGCTGTCTCCTCTGTGTTGTCCCATAACCTACATCCCTACATCTCAGTCTTAAAGGGGCTGTCTCCTCTGTGTTGTCCCGTAACCTACATCTCAGTCTTAGAGGGGCTGTCTCCTCTGTGTTGTCCCGTAACCTACATCTCAGTCTTAAAGGGGCTGTCTCCTCTGTGTTGTCCCGTAACCTACATCCCTACATCTCAGTCTTAAAGGGGCTGTCTCCTCTGTGTTGTCCTACAACCTACATCTCAGTCTTAAAGGGGCTGTCTCCTCTGTGTTGTCCCGTAACCTACATCTCAGTCTTAAAGGGGCTGTCTCCTCTGTGTTGTCCGTAACCTACATCCCTCATCTCAGTCTTAGGGGGGCTGTCTCCTCTGTGTTGTCCCGTAACCTACATCTCAGTCTTAAAGGGGCTGTCTCCTCTGTGTTGTCCCGTAATCCTACATCTCAGTCTTAAAGGGGCTGTCTTCTCTGTGTTGTCCCGTAACCTACATCTCAGTCTAAAAGGGGCTGTCTCCTCTGTGTTGTCCCGTAACCTACATCCCTACCTCTCCAGTCTTAAAGGGGCTGTCTTCTCTTGTTGTCCCGTAACCTACATCTCAGTCTAAAAGGGGATGTCTCCTCTGTGTTGTCCCATAACCTACATCCCTACATCTCAGTCTTAAAGGGGCTGTCTCCTCTGTGTTGTCCCATAACCTACATCTCAGTCTTAAAGGGGCTGTCTTCTCTGTGTTGTCCCGTAACCTACATCTCAGTCTTAAAGGGGCTGTCTCCTCTGTGTTGTCCCATAACCTACATCCCTACATCTCAGTCTTAAAGGGGCTGTCTCCTCTGTGTTGTCCCGTAACCTACATCTCAGTCTTAAAGGGGCTGTCTCCTCTGTGTTGTCCCGTAACCTACATCTCCTACATCTCAGTCTTAAAAGGGCTGTCTCCTCTGTGTTGTCCCATAACCTACATCTCAGTCTTAAATGGGCTGTCTCCTCTGTGTTGTCCCGTAACCTACATCTCCTACATCTTAGTCTTAAAGGGGCTGTCTCCTCTGTGTTGTCCCATAACCTACATCTCAGTCTTAAAGGGGCTGTCTCCTCTGTGTTGTCCCGTAACCTACATCTCTACATCTCAGTCTTAAAGGGGCTGTCTCCTCTGTGTTGTCCCGTAACCTACATCTCTACATCTCAGTCTTAAAGGGGCTGTCTTCTCCGTGTTGTCCCGTAACCTACATCTCAGTCTTAAAGGGGCTGTCTCCTCTGTGTTGTCCCGTAACCTACATCTCAGTCTTAAAGGGGCTGTCTTCTCTGTGTTGTCCCGTAACCTACATCTCAGTCTTAAAGGGGCTGTCTCCTCTGTGTTGTCCCGTAACCTACATCCCTACATCTCAGTCTTAAAGGGGCTGTCTCCTCACCATCTACCCGTACCCTACACCATCTAACATACCCTACCCATCTACATCCCTACACCATCTAAAGGGGCTGTCATACCCTGTGTTGTCACCACCTACATCCCTACACCATCTACTGTCTCCTCTGTGTTGTCCCTACTACATCTCACCTTACCCTACACCATCTACCATACATCCCTACATCTCAGTCTTAAAGGGCTGTCTACACCTGTCCCGTACCTACCATCCCTACACCATCTTAAAGGGGGCTGTCACCATCTACCATACCCTACACCATCTACCCTACACCATCTACCATACCCTACACCATCTACCATACCCTACACCATCTCAGTCTTACACCTGTCTACTCTGTACCCTACACCTACATCTACCATAAAGGGGCTACACCATCTACCCATAACCCTACATCCATCTACCCTACACCATCTGTGTTGTCCATAACCTACATCTCAGTCTTAAAGGGGCTGTCTCCTCTACCCACCTACCATACCCTTACACCATCTACCATACCCTACACCATCTACCATACTGTCTCATCTACCATACCTACACCATCTACCATACCCTGTCTCCATCTGTGTTGTCCCTACACCATCTACCATACACCATCTAAATACCCTGTCACCATCTACCATTTCCCTACACCACATCCATACCCTACACCATCTACCTGTACCCTACACCATCTACCTTAAAGGGGACACCATCTACCATACCCTACACCATCTACCATACCCTGTTTTGTCACCACCTACTATACCCTACACCATCTACCCTGTCACCATCTACCATACCCTACACCATCTTAAAGGGCTACCATACACCTTGTCCATCTACCATATCCTACACTCATCTACCTGTCTCCTACACCATCTACCCTACATCTCAGTCTTACCTGTCTCACCACCTACCATACCCTACACCATCTTAAACCCTGTCACCATCTACCATACCTACACCATCTAGTCTTAAACCATCTATTATACCCTACACCATCTACTGTCTACACCATCTACCATACCCTACACCATCTACTGTCATCACCATCTACATCCCTACACCATCTACCAGGGGCTACACCATCTACCATAACCTACACCATCTACCATACACCATCTGTGTTGTCCCTACACCATCTACCCTACACCATCTACCCTACCATACACCATCTACCCCTACACCATCTACCATACCCTACACCATCTACCATACCCTACACCACCTACCATACCCTACACCATCTACCATACCCTACACCATCTACCATACACCATCTACTCTGTACCCTACCCATCTACCATCTCAGTCTTACACCATCTACCATGTTGTCCCTACACCACCTACCATACCTACACCTATCTACCATACCCTACACCATCTACCCTACACCATCTACCATACCCTACACCATCTACCATACCTACACCATCTACCAGGGCTGTCTCCTCACCATCTACCATACACCATCTAACATACCCTGTCACCTGTCCCGTAACCTACCCTACACCATCTACCATAGGGGCTGTCACCACCTGTTGTCCATAACCTACATCCATCTACCAAGGGGCTGTCTCCATCTGTGTTGTCCCTACACCATCTACATACCAGTCTTAAACCATCTCCTCACCATCTACCATACCCTACACCATCTTAAAGGGGCTGTCTCCCATCTACCCGTAACCTACATCCATCTAGTCTTAAAGGGCTGTCTCCATCTACCCGTAACCTACACCATCTACATACCCTTAAACTGTCATCTACCATACACCATCTACCATATGTCCTCTGTGTTGTCACCTACATCCCTACACCATCTTACTGTCTTCTCTTTGTTCTACCTACACCATCTCAGTCTACACCATCTACCTGTACCCTACACCTCTACATCCCTACACTCAGTCTTAAAGGGGCTGTCTCCTCTGTGTTGTCCATCTACCATACCCTACACCATCTAAAGGGGCTGTCCTGTCTTGTCCATAACCTACTCCCTACACCATCTACCAGTCTTACCTGTCTACACCATCTACCATACCCATACACCATCTACCATACCCTACACCATCTACCATACCCTACACCATCTACCATACCCTACACCATCTACCCGTACCCTACACCATCTACTATACCCTACTGTCCACCTACCATACCCTACACCATCTACCATACCCTACTCCATCTACCATACCCTACACCATCTACCATACCCTACACCATCTACCATACACCATCTACCATCTCAGTCTTACACCTGTCTACCTCTGTGTTGTCCCAACCTACATACCCTACATCTACATCTACCTGTACCCTCACCATCTACCACACCCTACATCCTACACCATCTACCCTACACCATCTACCTCCCTACCTCCATCACCATCTACCCTACACCATCTACCATACCCTACACCATCTACCATACCCTACACCATCTACCATACCCTACACCATCTACCATACACCATCTACCATACCCTACACCATCTACCATACCCTACACCATCTACCATACCCTACACCATCTACCATACCCTACACCATCTACCATACCTACACCATCTACCACCCTACCCATCTACCATACCCTACACCATACCCTACCATACCCTACACCATCTACCATACCCTACCATCTACCATACCCTACTCCATCTACCATACCCCCTACACCATCTACCATACCCTACACCATCTACCCTACACCATCTACCATACCCTACACCATCTACCATACCCTACCATCTACCATACCCTACACCATCTACCATACCCTACACCATCTACCATACACCATCTACCATACACCATCTAACATACCCTACACCATCTACCATACCCTACACCATCTACCATACCCTACACCATCTACCATACCCTACACCATCTACCCTACACCATCTACCATACCCTACACCATCTACCATACCCTACACCATCTAACATACCCTACACCATCTACCATACCCTACACCATCTACCATACCCTACACCATCTACCATACCCTACACCATCTACCATACCCTACACCATCTACCATACCATACCCTACACCATCTACCTACACCATCTACCCCTACACCATCTACCATACACCATCTACCCATCTACACCATCTACCATACCCTACACCATCTACCATACCCTACACCATCTACCATACACCATCTACCATACCCTACACCATCTACCATACACCATCTACCATACCCTACACCATCTACCCTACACCATCTACCATACCCTACACCATCTACCATACACCATCTACCATACCCTACACCATCTACCATACCCTACACCATCTACCATACCCTACACCATCTACCCTACACCATCTACCATACCCTACACCATCTACCATACCCTACACCATCTACCCTACACCATCTACCATACACCATCTACCATACCCTACACCATCTACCCTACACCATCTACCCTACCATACACCATCTACCATACACCATCTACCATACCCTACACCATCTACCATACACCATCTACCATACCCTACACCATCTACCATACCCTACACCATCTACCTACACCATCTACCATACCCTACACCATCTACCCTACACCATCTACCATACCCTACACCATCTACCATACACCATCTACCATACCCTACACCATCTACCATACCCTACACCACCTACCTACCCTACACCATCTACCATACCCTACACCATCTACCATACCCTACACCATCTACCATACCTACACCATCTACCATACCCTACACCATCTACCATACCCTACACCATCTACCATACCCTACACCATCTACCATACCCTACACCATCTACCATACCCTACACCATCTACCATACCCTACACCATCTACCATACACCACACCATCTACCATACCCTACACCATCTACCATACCTACACCATCTACCATACCCTACACCATCTACCATACCCTACACCATCTACCATACACCATCTACCATACCCTCTACCACACCTACCATACCCTACACCATCTACCATACCCTACACCATCTACCCTACACCATCTACCATACCCTACACTACCATACCCTACACCATCTACCCTACACCATCTACCATACCCTACACCATCTACCATACCCTACACCATCTACCATACCCTACCATACTACCCTACACCATCTACCATACCCTACACCATCTACCATACCCTACACCACCTACCATACCCTACACCATCTACCATACCCTACACCATCTACCATACGCCATCTACCATACCATACACCATCTACCATACCCTACACCATCTACCCTACACCATCTACCATACACCATCTAACATACCCTACACCATCTACCATACCCTACACCACCTACCATACCCTACACCATCTACCATACCCTACACCATCTACCATACCCTACACCATCTACCATACCCTACCATCTACCATACCCTACACCATCTACCATACCCTACACCATCTACCCTACACCATCTACCCTACCCTACACCATCTACCACACCATCTACACCATCTACCCTACACCATCTACCATAACCCATACCCTACACCATCTACCCTACACCATCTACCACCTACCATCCCCTACACCATCTACCATACCCTACACCATCTACCATACCCTACACATCTACCATACACCCATCTACCATACCCTACACCATCTACCATACCCTACACCATCCTACACCATCTACCACTACACCATCTACCATACCCTACACCATCTACCATACACCATCTACCATACCCTACACCATCTACCATACACCATCTACCATACACCATCTACACCACACCATCTACCATACCCATACACCATCTACCATACACCATCTACCATACCCTACACCATCTACCATACACCATCTACACCACCTACCACACCCATCTACCATACCCTCACCATCTACCCTACACCATCTACCATACCCTACACCATCTACCATACCCTACACCATCTACCATACCCTACACCATCTACCATACCCTACACCATCTACCATACCCTACACCATCTACCCTACCCATCTACCATCTACCCTACACCATCTACCATACCCTACACCATCTACCACACCATACCCTACACCATCTACCATACACCATCTACCATACCCTACACCATCTACCATACCCTACACCACCTACCATACCCTACACCATCTACCATACCCACCACCATCTACCATACCCTACACCATCTACCATACCCTACACCATCTACCATACCATCTACACCACCTACCATACCCTACACCATCTACCATACACCATCTACCATATCCTACACCATCTACCATAACCTACACCATCTACCCTACACCATCTACCCTACACACCTACCATACCACCACCTACCATACCCAACACCATCTACCATACCCTACACCATCTACCCTACACCATCTACCCTACACCACCTACCATACCCTACACCATCTACCATACCCTACACCATCTACCATACCCTACACCATCTACCATACACCATCTACCATACCCTACACCATCTACCATACCCTACACCATCTACCCTACACCATCTACCCTACACCACCTACAATACCCTACACCACCTACCATACCCTACACCACCTACCCTACCCTACACCATCTACCATACACCATCTACCATACCCTACACCATCTACACTACACCATCTACCATACCCTACACTATCTACCCTACACCATCTACCCTACACCATCTACCCTACACCATCTACCATACCCTACACCATCTACCATACCCTACACCATCTACCATACCCTACACCATCTACCCTACACCATCTACCATACCCTACACCATCTACCATACACCATCTACCCTACACCATCTACCCTACACCATCTACCATACCCTACACCATCTACCCTACACCATCTACCATACATCATCTTCCATACCCTACACCATCTACCCTACACCATCTACCATACCCTACACCATCTACCCTACACCATCTACCATACCCTACACCATCTACCCTACCCTACACCCTCTACCATACCCTACACCATCTACCCTACACCATCTACCATACCCTACACCATCTACCATACCCTACACCATCTACCATACCCTACACCATCTACCCTACCCTACACCATCTACCATACCCTACACCATCTACCCTACACCACCTACCATACCCTACACCATCTACCCTACACCACCTACCATACCCTACCCATCTACCATACCCTACACCATCTACCCTACACCATCTACCATACACCATCTACCATACCCTACACCATCTACCCTACACCATCTACCATACCCCTACACCATCTACCATACACCATCTACCATACCCTACACCACCTACCATACCATACACCATCTACCATACCCTACACCACCTACCATACCCTACACCATCTACCATACACCATCTACCATACCCTACACCATCTACCATACCCTACACCATCTACCATACACCATCTACCATACCATACACCATCTACCATACACCATCTACCATACCCTACACCATCTACCATACCCTACACCATCTACCATACCCTACACCACCTACCATACCCTACACCATCTACCCTACACCATTTACCATACCCTACACCACCTACCATACCCTACACCATCTACCCTACACCACCTACCATACCCTACACCATCTACCATACCCTACACCATCTACCATACCATACACCATCTACCATACACCATCTACCATACCCTACACCATCTACCATACCCTACACCATCTACCATACCCTACACCATCTACCATACCCTACACCATCTACCATACCCTACACCATCTACCATACCCTACACCATCTACCATACCCTACACCACCTACCATACCCTACACCATCTACCCTACACCATCTACCATACCCTACACCACCTACCATACCCTACACCATCTACCCTACACCACCTACCATACCCTACACCATCTACCATACCCTACACCATCTACCATACCCTACACCATCTACCATACCCTACACCATCTACCATACACCATCTACCATACCCTACACCATCTACCATACCCTACACCATCTACCATACCCTACACCATCTACCATACCCTACACCACCTACCATACCCTACACCATCTACCCTACACCATCTACCCTACCATACACCATCTACCAGACACCATCTACCATACCCTACACCATCTACCATACCCTACACCACCTACCATACCCTACACCATCTACCATACCCTACACCATCTACCATACACATCTACCATCTACCCAACACCATCTACCATACCCTACACCATCTACCATACCCTACACCATCTACCATACCCTACACCATCTACCATACACCATCTACACCATCTACCCTACACCATCTACCATACCCTACACCATCTACCATACCTTACACCATCTACCATACCCTACACCATCTACCATACACCATCTACACCCATACCTTACACCATCTACCATCTACCATACCCTACACCACCTACCATACCCTACACCATCTACCATACCCTACACCATCTACCATACCCTACACCATCTACCATACCCTACACCATCTACCATACCCTACACCACCTACCATACCCTACACCATCTACCATACACCATCTACCATATCCTACACCATCTACCATAACCTACACCATCTACCCTACACCATCTACCCTACACCACCTACCATACCCTACACCACCTACCATACCCAACACCATCTACCATACCCTACACCATCTACCCTACACCATCTACCCTACACCACCTACCATACCCTACACCATCTACCATACCCTACACCATCTACCATACCCTACACCATCTACCATACACCATCTACCATACCCTACACCATCTACCATACCCTACACCATCTACCCTACACCATCTACCCTACACCACCTACCATACCCTACACCACCTACCATACCCTACACCACCTACCCTACCCTACACCATCTACCATACACCATCTACCATACCCTACACCATCTACACTACACCATCTACCATACCCTACACTATCTACCCTACACCATCTACCCTACACCATCTACCCTACACCATCTACCATACCCTACACCATCTACCATACCCTACACCATCTACCATACCCTACACCATCTACCCTACACCATCTACCATACCCTACACCATCTACCATACACCATCTACCCTACACCATCTACCCTACACCATCTACCATACCCTACACCATCTACCCTACACCATCTACCCTACACCACCTACCATACCCTACACCACCTACCATACCCTACACCACCTACCCTACCCTACACCATCTACCATACACCATCTACCATACCATACACCCCCCTCCCCACTCCTTCCCCTACAACTCCTCCACCCCTCCACCCCCTCCCCACTCCTTCCCCTACAACTCCTCCACCCCTCCACCCCCCCCCCACTCCTTCCCCTACAACTCCTCCACCCCTCCACCCCCTCCCCACTCCTTCCCCTACAACTCCTCCACCCCTCCACCCCCCTCCCCACTCCTTCCCCTACAACTCCTCCACCCCTCCACCCCCTCCGCACTCCTTCCCCTACAACTCCTCCACCCCTCCACCCCCTCCCCACTCCTTCCCCTACAACTCCTCCACCCCTCCACCCCCTCCCCACTCCTTCCCCTACAACTCCTCCACCCTCCACCCCCTCCCCACTCCTTCCCCTACAACTCCTCCACCCCTCCACCCCTCTCCGACTCCTTCCCCTACAACTCCTCCACCCCTCCACCCCCCGCCCCACTCCTTCCCCTACAACTCCTTCACTACACTTCCCCAGAAAAGGATAATATGACCCAACAGTCAATCATGGCAATCAGGAGAGGTATCAACAGTGGTCTGGTCTGGTCTGGTCTGGTCTATATAGAGGAGAGGTATCAACAGTGGTCTGGTCTGGTCCGGTCTGGTCTGGTCTGGTCTATATAGAGGAGAGGAATCAACAGTGGTCTGGTCTGGTCTGGTCTGGTCTGGTCTGGTCTGAGGAGAGGTATCAGCAGTGGTCTGGTCTGGTCTGGTCTGGTCTGGTCTGGTCTGGTCTATATAGAGGAGAGGTATCAACAGTGGTCTGGTCTGGTCTGGTCTGGTCTGGTCTGGTCTGGTCTATATAAATCAACAGTGGTCTTGTCTGGTCTGGTCTGGTCTGGTCTGGTCTATATAGAGGAGAGGAATCAACAGTGGTCTTGTCTGGTCTGGTCTGGTCT
>NW_027040057.1:0-77500 GCF_034236695.1 Oncorhynchus nerka | reverse complement strand
GGTCTAGTGACTACAGGGAGACAGAGCCAGGGAGGAGAGTTGGCTGCTGGTCTAGTGACTACAGGGAGACAGAGCCAGAGAGGAGAGTTGGCTGCTGGTCTAGTGACTACAGGGAGACAGAGCCAGGTAGGAGAGGTGGCTGCTGGTCTAGTGACTACAGGGAGACAGAGGGACAGAACCAGAGAGGATAGGTGGCTGCTGGTCTATAAAGAGGAGAGGTTTTAAGGGTATGATAGATGGAGTAGGGTAGATGGTGTAGGGTATGGTAGATGGTGTAGGGTATGGTAGGTGGTGTAGGGTATGGTAGATGGTGTAGGGTAGATGGTGTAGGGTATGGTAGATGGTGTAGGGTATGGTAGATGGTGTAGGGTATGGTAGATGGTGTAGGGTATGGTAGATGGTGTAGGGTATGGTAGATGGTGTAGGGTATGGTAGATGGTGTATGGTAGATGGTGTATGGTATGGTAGATGGTGTATGGTAGATGGTGTAGGGTATGGTAGATGGTGTAGGGTATGGTAGATGGTGTATGGTAGATGGTGTAGGGTATGGTAGGTGGTGTAGGGTATGGTAGATGGTGTATGGTATGGTAGGTGGTGTAGGGTATGGTAGATGGTGTATGGTAGATGGTGTAGGGTATGGTAGATGGTGTAGGGTAGATGGTGTAGGGTATGGTAGATGGTGTATGGTAGATGGTGTAGGGTAGATGGTGTAGGGTATGGTAGATGGTGTAGGGTATGGTAGGTGGTGTAGGGTAGATGGTGTAGGGTATGGTAGGTGGTGTAGGGTAGATGGTGTAGGGTATGGTAGATGGTGTAGGGTAGGGTAGATGGTGTAGGGTATGGTAGATGGTGTAGGGTATGGTAGATGGTGTAGGGTATGGTAGATGGTGTAGGGTAGATGGTGTAGGGTATGGTAGATGGTGTAGGGTAGGGTAGATGGTGTAGGGTATGGTAGATGGTGTAGGGTAGATGGTGTAGGGTATGGTAGATGGTGTAGGGTAGATGGTGTAGGGTATGGAAGATGATGTATGGTAGATGGTGTAGGGTAGATGGTGTAGGGTAGATGGTGTATGGTAGATGGTGTAGGGTATGGTAGATGGTGTAGGGTAGATGGTGTAGGGTATGGTAGATGGTGTAGGGTATGGTAGATGGTGTAGGGTATGGTAGATGGTGTAGGGTAGATGGTGTAGGGTAGATGGTGTAGGGTAGATGGTGTAGGGTATGGTAGATGGTGTAGTGTAGATGGTGTAGGGTATGGTAGATGGTGTATGGTAGATGGTGTAGGGTATGGTAGGTGGTGTAGGGTATGGTAGGTGGTGTAGGGTATGGTAGGTGGTGTAGGGTAGATGGTGTAGGGTAGATGGTGTAGGGTATGGTAGATGGTGTAGGGTATGGTAGATGGTGTATGGTAGATGGTGTAGGGTATGGTAGATGGTGTAGGGTATGGTAGATGGTGTAGGGTATGGTAGGTGGTGTATGGTAGATGGTGTAGGGTAGATGGTGTAGGGTATGGTAGATGGTGTTGGGTATGGTAGGTGGTGTAGGGTAGATGGTGTAGGGTAGATGGTGTAGGTTATGGTAGATGGTGTAGGATATGGTAGATGGTGTATGGTAGATGGTGTAGGGTATGGTAGATGGTGTAGGGTAGATGGTGTAGGGTATGGTAGGTGGTGTAGGGTATGGTAGATGGTGTAGGGTATGGTAGATGGTGTAGGGTATGGTAGATGGTGTAGGGTATGGTAGATGGTGTAGGGTATGGTAGGTGGTGTAGGGTATGGTAGATGGTGTAGGGTATGGTAGATGGTGTATGGTAGATGGTGTATGGTATGGTAGATGGTGTAAGGTATGGTAGATGGTGTAGGGTATGGTAGATGGTGTAGGGTAGATGGTGTAGGGTATGGTAGATGGTGTAGGGTATGGTAGGTGGTGTAGGGTATGGTAGATGGTGTAGGGTATGGTAGATGGTGTAGGGTATGGTAGATGGTGTATGGTAGATGGTGTAGGGTATGGTAGATGGTGTAGGGTATGGTAGGTGGTGTAGGGTATGGTAGATGGTGTAGGGTATGGTAGATGGTGTATGGTAGATGGTGTAGGGTAGGGTAGATGGTGTAGTGTAGATGGTGTAGGGTATGGTAGATGGTGTATGGTAGATGGTGTAGGGTATGGTAGATGGTGTATGGTAGATGGTGTAGGGTATGGTAGATGGTGTATGGTAGATGGTGTAGGGTATGGTAGATGGTGTATGGTAGATGGTGTAGGGTATGGTAGATGGTGTATGGTAGATGGTGTAGGGTATGGTAGATGGTGTAGGGTATGGTAGATGGTGTAGGGTAGATGGTGTAGGGTAGATGGTGTAGAGTATGGTAGATGGTGTAGGGTAGGGTAGATGGTGTAGGGTAGATGGTGTAGGGTATGGTAGATGGTGTAGGGTATGGTAGATGGTGTAGGGTATGGTAGATGGTGTAGGGTAGATGGTGTAGGGTATGGTAGATGGTGTAGGGTATGGTAGATGGTGTAGGGTATGGTAGATGGTGTATGGTAGATGGTGTAGGGTATGGTAGATGGTGTAGGGTAGGGTAGATGGTGTAGGGTATGGTAGATGGTGTATGGTAGATGGTGTAGGGTATGGTAGATGGTGTAGGGTATGGTAGATGGTGTAGGGTATGGTAGATGGTGTAGGGTATGGTAGATGGTGTAGGGTACGGTAGATGGTGTAGGGTATGGTAGATGGTGTACGGTATGGTAGGTGGTGTAGGGTATGGTAGATGGTGTAGGGTATAGTAGATGGTGTAGGGTAGATGGTGTAGGGTATGGTAGATGGTGTATGGTATGGTAGGTGGTGTAGGGTAGATGGTGTAGGGTATGGTAGATGGTGTAGGGTATGGTAGATGGTGTAGGGTAGATGGTGTAGGGTATGGTAGATGGTGTAGGGTATGGTAGGTGGTGTAGGGTATGGTAGATGGTGTAGGGTATGGTAGATGGTGTAGGGTAGATGGTGTAGGGTATGGTAGATGGTGTAGGGTATGGTAGGTGGTGTAGGGTATGGTAGATGGTGTATGGTAGATGGTGTAGGGTATGGTAGATGGTGTAGGGTATGGTAGATGGTGTAGGGTAGATGGTGTAGGGTATGGTAGATGGTGTAGGGTAGATGGTGTAGGGTATGGTAGATGGTGTAGGGTAGATGGTGTAGGGTATGGTAGATGGTGTAGGGTATGGTAGATGGAGTAGGGTATGGTAGATGGTGTAGGGTATGGTAGGTGGTGTAGGGTATGGTAGATGGTGTAGGGTATGGTAGATGGTGTAGGGTATGTTAGATGGTGTAGGGTATGGTAGATGGTGAGGAGACAGCCCCTTTAAGACTGAGATGTAGGGATGTAGGTTACGGGACAACACAGAGGAGACAGCCCCTTTAAGACTGAGATGTAGAGATGTAGGTTACGGGACAACACAGAGGAGACAGCCCCTTTAAGACAGATGTAGGTTATGGGACAACACAGAGGAGACAGCCCCTTTAAGACTGAGATGTAGGTTACGGGACAACACGGAGAAGACAGCCCCTTTAAGACTGAGATGTAGAGATGTAGGTTACGGGACAACACAGAGGAGACAGCCCCTTTAAGACTGAGATGTAGAGATGTAGGTTACGGGACAACACAGAGGAGACAGCCCCTTTAAGACTGAGATGTAGGTTATGGGACAACACAGAGGAGACAGCCCCTTTAAGACTGAGATGTAGGAGATGTAGGTTATGGGACAACACAGAGAAGACAGCCCCTTTAAGACTGAGATGTAGGTTACGGGACAACACAGAGAAGACAGCCCCTTTAAGACTGAGATGTAGGTTACGGGACAACACAGAGGAGACAGCCCCTTTAAGACTGAGATGTAGGAGATGTAGGTTATGGGACAACACAGAGAAGACAGCCCCTTTAAGACTGAGATGTAGGTTACGGGACAACACAGAGGAGACAGCCCCTTTAAGACTGAGATGTAGGTTACGGGACAACACAGAGGAGACAGCCCCTTTAAGACTGAGATGTAGGGATGTAGGTTACGGGTCAACACAGAGGAGACAGCCCCTTTAAGACTGAGATGTAGGTTACGGGACAACACAGAGAAGACAGCCCCTCTGAGACTGAGATGTAGGTTACGGGACAACACAGAGGAGACAGCCCCTTTAAGACTGAGATGTAGGGATGTAGGTTACGGGACAACACAGAGGAGACAGCCCCTTTAAGACTGAGATGTAGGTTATGGGACAACACCGAGGAGACAGCCCCTCTAAGACTGAGATGTAGGTTACGGGACAACACAGAGGAGACAGCCCCTTTAAGACTGAGATGTAGAGATGTAGGTTACGGGACAACACAGAGGAGACAGCCCCTTTAAGACTGAGATGTAGGGATGTAGGTTATGGGTCAACACAGAGGAGACAGCCCCTTTAAGACTGAGATGTAGGTTACGGGACAACACAGAGAAGACAGCCCCTCTGAGACTGAGATGTAGGAGATGTAGGTTACGGGACAACACAGAGTAGACAGCCCCTTTAAGACTGAGATGTAGGTTACGGGACAACACAGAGGAGACAGCCCCTTTAAGACTGAGATGTAGGGATGTAGGTTACGGGACAACACAGAGGAGACAGCCCCTTTAAGACTGAGATGTAGGTTATGGGACAACACAGAGGAGACAGCCCCTTTAAGACTGAGATGTAGGGATGTAGGTTATGGGTCAACACAGAGGAGACAGCCCCTTTAAGACTGAGATGTAGGGATGTAGGTTATGGGACAACACAGAGGAGACAGCCCCTTTAAGACTGAGATGTAGGTTACGGGACAACACAGAGGAGACAGCCCCTTTAAGACTGAGATGTAGGGATGTAGGTTACGGGACAACACCGAGGAGACAGCCCCTTTAAGACTGAGATGTAGGTTACGGGACAACACCGAGGAGACAGCCCCTCTAAGACTGAGATGTAGGTTACGGGACAACACAGAGGAGACAGCCCCTTTAAGACTGAGATGTAGAGATGTAGGTTACGGGACAACACAGAGGAGACAGCCCCTTTAAGACTGAGATGTAGTGATGTACGTTATGGGACAACACAGAGGAGACAGCCCCTTTAAGACTGAGATGTAGGTTACGGTACAACACCGAGGAGACAGCCCCTTTAAGACTGAGATGTAGGTTACGGGACAACACAGAGGAGACAGCCCCTTTAAGACTGAGATGTAGGGATGTAGGTTACGGGACAACACCGAGGAGACAGCCCCTTTAAGACTGAGATGTAGGTTACGGGACAACACAGAGAAGACAGCCCCTCTGAGACTGAGATGTAGGTTACGGGACAACACAGAGGAGACAGCCCCTTTAAGACTGAGATGTAGGGATGTAGGTTACGGGACAACACAGAGGAGACAGCCCCTTTAAGACTGAGATGTAGGTTACGGGACAACACCGAGGAGACAGCCCCTCTAAGACTGAGATGTAGGTTACGGGACAACACAGAGGAGACAGCCCCTTTAAGACTGAGATGTAGAGATGTAGGTTACGGGACAACACAGAGGAGACAGCCCCTTTAAGACTGAGATGTAGGGATGTAGGTTATGGGTCAACACAGAGGAGACAGCCCCTTTAAGACTGAGATGTAGGTTACGGGACAACACAGAGAAGACAGCCCCTCTGAGACTGTGATGTAGGTTACGGGACAACACAGAGGAGACAGCCCCTTTAAGACTGAGATGTAGGTTACGGGACAACACAGAGGAGACAGCCCCTTTAAGACTGAGATGTAGAGATGTAGGTTACGGGACAACACAGAGGAGACAGCCCCTTTAAGACTGAGATGTAGGGATGTAGGTTATGGGTCAACACAGAGGAGACAGCCCCTTTAAGACTGAGATGTAGGTTACGGGACAACACAGAGAAGACAGCCCCTCTGAGACTGAGATGTAGGTTACGGGACAACACAGAGTAGACAGCCCCTTTAAGACTGAGATGTAGGTTACGGGACAACACAGAGGAGACAGCCCCTTTAAGACTGAGATGTAGGGATGTAGGTTACGGGACAACACAGAGGAGACAGCCCCTTTAAGACTGAGATGTAGGTTACGGGACAACACAGAGGAGACAGCCCCTTTAAGACTGAGATGTAGGGATGTAGGTTATGGGTCAACACAGAGGAGACAGCCCCTTTAAGACTGAGATGTAGGGATGTAGGTTATGGGACAACACAGAGGAGACAGCCCCTTTAAGACTGAGATGTAGGTTACGGGACAACACAGAGGAGACAGCCCCTTTAAGACTGAGATGTAGGGATGTAGGTTACGGGACAACACCGAGGAGACAGCCCCTTTAAGACTGAGATGTAGGTTACGGGACAACACCGAGGAGACAGCCCCTCTAAGACTGAGATGTAGGTTACGGGACAACACAGAGGAGACAGCCCCTTTAAGACTGAGATGTAGAGATGTAGGTTACGGGACAACACAGAGGAGACAGCCCCTTTAAGACTGAGATGTAGTGATGTACGTTATGGGACAACACAGAGGAGACAGCCCCTTTAAGACTGAGATGTAGGTTACGGTACAACACCGAGGAGACAGCCCCTTTAAGACTGAGATGTAGGTTACGGGACAACACAGAGGAGACAGCCCCTTTAAGACTGAGATGTAGGGATGTAGGTTACGGGACAACACCGAGGAGACAGCCCCTTTAAGACTGAGATGTAGGTTACGGGACAACACAGAGAAGACAGCCCCTCTGAGACTGAGATGTAGGTTACGGGACAACACAGAGGAGACAGCCCCTTTAAGACTGAGATGTAGGGATGTAGGTTACGGGACAACACAGAGGAGACAGCCCCTTTAAGACTGAGATGTAGGTTACGGGACAACACCGAGGAGACAGCCCCTCTAAGACTGAGATGTAGGTTACGGGACAACACAGAGGAGACAGCCCCTTTAAGACTGAGATGTAGAGATGTAGGTTACGGGACAACACAGAGGAGACAGCCCCTTTAAGACTGAGATGTAGGGATGTAGGTTATGGGTCAACACAGAGGAGACAGCCCCTTTAAGACTGAGATGTAGGTTACGGGACAACACAGAGAAGACAGCCCCTCTGAGACTGAGATGTAGGTTACGGGACAACACAGAGGAGACAGCCCCTTTAAGACTGAGATGTAGGTTACGGGACAACACAGAGGAGACAGCCCCTTTAAGACTGAGATGTAGGTTACGGGACAACACAGAGGAGACAGCCCCTTTAAGACTGAGATGTAGGGATGTAGGTTATGGGTCAACACAGAGGAGACAGCCCCTTTAAGACTGAGATGTAGGGATGTAGGTTATGGGACAACACAGAGGAGACAGCCCCTTTAAGACTGAGATGTAGGTTACGGGACAACACAGAGGAGACAGCCCCTTTAAGACTGAGATGTAGGGATGTAGGTTACGGGACAACACCGAATAGACAGCCCCTTTAAGACTGAGATGTAGGTTACGGGACAACACCGAGGAGACAGCCCCTCTAAGACTGAGATGTAGGTTACGGGACAACACAGAGGAGACAGCCCCTTTAAGACTGAGATGTAGAGATGTAGGTTACGGGACAACACAGAGGAGACAGCCCCTTTAAGACTGAGATGTAGAGATGTAGGTTACGGGACAACACAGAGGAGAAGCCCCTTTAAGACTGAGATGTAGTGATGTACGTTATGGGACAACACAGAGGAGACAGCCCCTTTAAGACTGAGATGTAGGTTACGGTACAACACCGAGGAGACAGCCCCTTTAAGACTGAGATGTAGGTTACGGGACAACACAGAGGAGACAGCCCCTTTAAGACTGAGATGTAGGGATGTAGGTTACGGGACAACACCGAGGAGACAGCCCCTTTAAGACTGAGATGTAGGTTACGGGACAACACCGAGGAGACAGCCCCTCTAAGACTGAGATGTAGGTTACGGGACAACACAGAGGAGACAGCCCCTTTAAGACTGAGATGTAGGAGATGTAGGTTACGGGACAACACAGAGGAGACAGCCCCTCTAAGACTGAGATGTAGGGATGTAGGTTATGGGACAACACAGAGAAGACAGCCCCTTTAATACTGAGATGTAGGGATGTAGGTTATGGGACAACACAGAGAAGACAGCCCCTTTAAGACTGAGATGTAGGTTACGGGACAACACAGAGGAGACAGCCCCTTTAAGACTGAGATGTAGGTTACGGGACAACACAGAGGAGACAGCCCCTTTAAGACTGAGATGTAGGGATGTAGGTTATGGGACAACACAGAGGAGACATCCCCTTTTAGACTGAGATGTAGGTTACGGGACAACACAGAGAAGACAGCCCCTTTAAGACTGAGATGTAGGGATGTAGGTTATGGGACAACACAGAGGAGACATCCCCTTTTAGACTGAGATGTAGGTTACGGGACAACAAAGAGAAGACAGCCCCTTTAAGACTGGGAGGTAGGGATGTAGGTTATGGGACAACACAGAGGAGACAGCCCCTTTAAGACTGAGATGTAGAGATGTAGGTTACGGGACAACACAGAGGAGACAGCCCCTTTAAGACTGAGATGTAGTGATGTACGTTATGGGACAACACAGAGGAGACAGCCCCTTTAAGACTGAGATGTAGGTTACGGTACAACACCGAGGAGACAGCCCCTTTAAGACTGAGATGTAGGTTACGGGAGAACACAGAGGAGACAGCCCCTTTAAGACTGAGATGTAGGGATGTAGGTTACGGGACAACACCGAGGAGACAGCCCCTTTAAGACTGAGATGTAGGTTACGGGACAACACCGAGGAGACAGCCCCTCTAAGACTGAGATGTAGGTTACGGGACAACACAGAGGAGACAGCCCCTTTAAGACTGAGATGTAGGAGATGTAGGTTACGGGACAACACAGAGGAGACAGCCCCTCTAAGACTGAGATGTAGGGATGTAGGTTATGGGACAACACAGAGAAGACAGCCCCTTTAATACTGAGATGTAGGTTACGGGACAACACAGAGAAGACAGCCCCTTTAAGACTGAGATGTAGGTTACGGGACAACACAGAGGAGACAGCCCCTTTAAGACTGAGATGTAGGTTACGGGACAACACAGAGGAGACAGCCCCTTTAAGACTGAGATGTAGGGATGTAGGTTATGGGACAACACAGAGGAGACATCCCCTTTTAGACTGAGATGTAGGTTACGGGACAACACAGAGAAGACAGCCCCTTTAAGACTGAGATGTAGGGATGTAGGTTATGGGACAACACAGAGGAGACATCCCCTTTTAGACTGAGATGTAGGTTACGGGACAACAAAGAGAAGACAGCCCCTTTAAGACTGGGAGGTAGGGATGTAGGTTATGGGACAACACAGAGGAGACAGCCCCTTTAAGAATGAGATGTAGGGATGTAGGTTATGGGTCAACACAGAGGAGACAGCCCCTTTAAGACTGAGATGTAGGTTACGGGACAACACAGAGTAGACAGCCCCTTTAAGACTGAGATGTAGGGATGTAGGTTATGGGTCAACACAGAGGAGACAGCCCCTTTAAGACTGAGATGTAGGGATGTAGGTTATGGGACAACACAGAGGAGACAGCCCCTTTAAGACTGAGATGTAGGTTACGGGACAACACAGAGGAGACAGCCCCTTTAAGACTGAGATGTAGGGATGTAGGTTACGGGACAACACCGAGGAGACAGCCCCTTTAAGACTGAGATGTAGGTTACGGGACAACACCGAGGAGACAGCCCCTCTAAGACTGAGATGTAGGTTACGGGACAACACAGAGGAGACAGCCCCTTTAAGACTGAGATGTAGAGATGTAGGTTACGGGACAACACAGAGGAGACAGCCCCTTTAAGACTGAGATGTAGTGATGTACGTTATGGGACAACACAGAGGAGACAGCCCCTTTAAGACTGAGATGTAGGTTACGGTACAACACCGAGGAGACAGCCCCTTTAAGACTGAGATGTAGGTTACGGGACAACACAGAGGAGACAGCCCCTTTAAGACTGAGATGTAGGGATGTAGGTTACGGGACAACACCGAGGAGACAGCCCCTTTAAGACTGAGATGTAGGTTACGGGACAACACAGAGAAGACAGCCCCTTTAAGACTGAGATGTAGGGATGTAGGTTACGGGACAACACAGAGGAGACAGCCCCTTTAAGACTGAGATGTAGGGATGTAGGTTATGGGACAACACAGAGGAGACAGCCCCTTTAAGACTGAGATGTAGGGATGTAGGTTACGGGACAACACAGAGGAGACAGCCCCTTTAAGACTGAGATGTAGGTTACGGGACAACACAGAGGAGACAGCCCCTTTAAGACTGAGATGTAGGGATGTAGGTTACGGGACAACACAGAGGAGACAGCCCCTTTAAGACTGAGATGTAGGTTACGGGACAACACCGAGGAGACAGCCCCTCTAAGACTGAGATGTAGGTTACGGGACAACACAGAGGAGACAGCCCCTTTAAGACTGAGATGTAGAGATGTAGGTTACGGGACAACACAGAGGAGACAGCCCCTTTAAGACTGAGATGTAGGGATGTAGGTTACGGGACAACACAGAGAAGACAGCCCCTTTAATACTGAGATGTAGGTTACGGGACAACACAGAGAAGACAGCCCCTTTAAGACTGAGATGTAGGTTACGGGACAACACAGAGGAGACAGCCCCTTTAAGACTGAGATGTAGGGATGTAGGTTATGGGACAACACAGAGGAGACATCCCCTTTTAGACTGAGATGTAGGTTACGGGACAACACAGAGAAGACAGCCCCTTTAAGACTGAGATGTAGGGATGTAGGTTATGGGACAACACAGAGGAGACATCCCCTTTTAGACTGAGATGTAGGTTACGGGACAACAAAGAGAAGACAGCCCCTTTAAGACTGGGAGGTAGGGATGTAGGTTATGGGACAACACAGAGGAGACAGCCCCTTTAAGACTGAGATGTAGAGATGTAGGTTACGGGACAACACAGAGGAGACAGCCCCTTTAAGACTGAGATGTAGTGATGTACGTTATGGGACAACACAGAGGAGACAGCCCCTTTAAGACTGAGATGTAGGTTACGGTACAACACCGAGGAGACAGCCCCTTTAAGACTGAGATGTAGGTTACGGGACAACACAGAGGAGACAGCCCCTTTAAGACTGAGATGTAGGGATGTAGGTTACGGGACAACACCGAGGAGACAGCCCCTTTAAGACTGAGATGTAGGTTACGGGACAACACCGAGGAGACAGCCCCTCTAAGACTGAGATGTAGGGATGTAGGTTATGGGACAACACAGAGGAGACATCCCCTTTTAGACTGAGATGTAGGTTACGGGACAACAAAGAGAAGACAGCCCCTTTAAGACTGGGAGGTAGGGATGTAGGTTATGGGACAACACAGAGGAGACAGCCCCTTTAAGAATGAGATGTAGGGATGTAGGTTATGGGTCAACACAGAGGAGACAGCCCCTTTAAGACTGAGATGTAGGTTACGGGACAACACAGAGGAGACAGCCCCTTTAAGACTGAGATGTAGGGATGTAGGTTACGGGACAACACAGAGGAGACAGCCCCTTTAAGACTGAGATGTAGGTTACGGGACAACACCGAGGAGACAGCCCCTCTAAGACTGAGATGTAGGTTACGGGACAACACAGAGGAGACAGCCCCTTTAAGACTGAGATGTAGAGATGTAGGTTACGGGACAACACAGAGGAGACAGCCCCTTTAAGACTGAGATGTAGGGATGTAGGTTACGGGACAACACAGAGAAGACAGCCCCTTTAATACTGAGATGTAGGTTACGGGACAACACAGAGAAGACAGCCCCTTTAAGACTGAGATGTAGGTTACGGGACAACACAGAGGAGACAGCCCCTTTAAGACTGAGATGTAGGGATGTAGGTTATGGGACAACACAGAGGAGACATCCCCTTTTAGACTGAGATGTAGGTTACGGGACAACACAGAGAAGACAGCCCCTTTAAGACTGAGATGTAGGGATGTAGGTTATGGGACAACACAGAGGAGACATCCCCTTTTAGACTGAGATGTAGGTTACGGGACAACAAAGAGAAGACAGCCCCTTTAAGACTGGGAGGTAGGGATGTAGGTTATGGGACAACACAGAGGAGACAGCCCCTTTAAGACTGAGATGTAGAGATGTAGGTTACGGGACAACACAGAGGAGACAGCCCTTTAAGACTGAGATGTAGTGATGTACGTTATGGGACAACACAGAGGAGACAGCCCCTTTAAGACTGAGATGTAGGTTACGGTACAACACCGAGGAGACAGCCCCTTTAAGACTGAGATGTAGGTTACGGGACAACACAGAGGAGACAGCCCCTTTAAGACTGAGATGTAGGGATGTAGGTTACGGGACAACACCGAGGAGACAGCCCCTTTAAGACTGAGATGTAGGTTACGGGACAACACCGAGGAGACAGCCCTCTAAGACTGAGATGTAGGGATGTAGGTTATGGGACAACACAGAGGAGACATCCCCTTTTAGACTGAGATGTAGGTTACGGGACAACAAAGAGAAGACAGCCCCTTTAAGACTGGGAGGTAGGGATGTAGGTTATGGGACAACACAGAGGAGACAGCCCCTTTAAGAATGAGATGTAGGGATGTAGGTTATGGGTCAACACAGAGGAGACAGCCCCTTTAAGACTGAGATGTAGGTTACGGGACAACACAGAGGAGACAGCCCCTTTAAGACTGAGATGTAGGGATGTAGGTTACGGGACAACACCGAGGAGACAGCCCCTTTAAGACTGAGATGTAGGTTACGGGACAACACCGAGGAGACAGCCCCTCTAAGACTGAGATGTAGGTTACGGGACAACACAGAGGAGACAGCCCCTTTAAGACTGAGATGTAGAGATGTAGGTTACGGGACAACACAGAGGAGACAGCCCCTTTAAGACTGAGATGTAGTGATGTACGTTATGGGACAACACAGAGGAGACAGCCCCTTTAAGACTGAGATGTAGGTTACGGTACAACACCGAGGAGACAGCCCCTTTAAGACTGAGATGTAGGTTACGGGACAACACAGAGGAGACAGCCCCTTTAAGACTGAGATGTAGGGATGTAGGTTACGGGACAACACCGAGGAGACAGCCCCTTTAAGACTGAGATGTAGGTTACGGGACAACACAGAGAAGACAGCCCCTCTGAGACTGAGATGTAGGTTACGGGACAACACAGAGGAGACATCCCCTTTTAGACTGAGATGTAGGTTACGGGACAACAAAGAGAAGACAGCCCCTTTAAGACTGGGAGGTAGGGATGTAGGTTATGGGACAACACAGAGGAGACAGCCCCTTTAAGAATGAGATGTAGGGATGTAGGTTATGGGTCAACACAGAGGAGACAGCCCCTTTAAGACTGAGATGTAGGTTACGGGACAACACAGAGGAGACAGCCCCTTTAAGACTGAGATGTAGGGATGTAGGTTACGGGACAACACCGAGGAGACAGCCCCTTTAAGACTGAGATGTAGGTTACGGGACAACACCGAGGAGACAGCCCCTCTAAGACTGAGATGTAGGTTACGGGACAACACAGAGGAGACAGCCCCTTTAAGACTGAGATGTAGAGATGTAGGTTACGGGACAACACAGAGGAGACAGCCCCTTTAAGACTGAGATGTAGTGATGTACGTTATGGGACAACACAGAGGAGACAGCCCCTTTAAGACTGAGATGTAGGTTACGGTACAACACCGAGGAGACAGCCCCTTTAAGACTGAGATGTAGGTTACGGGACAACACAGAGGAGACAGCCCCTTTAAGACTGAGATGTAGGGATGTAGGTTACGGGACAACACCGAGGAGACAGCCCCTTTAAGACTGAGATGTAGGTTACGGGACAACACAGAGAAGACAGCCCCTCTGAGACTGAGATGTAGGTTACGGGACAACACAGAGGAGACAGCCCCTTTAAGACTGAGATGTAGGTTACGGGACAACACCGAGGAGACAGCCCCTCTAAGACTGAGATGTAGGTTACGGGACAACACAGAGGAGACAGCCCCTTTAAGACTGAGATGTAGAGATGTAGGTTACGGGACAACACAGAGGAGACAGCCCCTTTAAGACTGAGATGTAGGGATGTAGGTTACGGGACAACACAGAGGAGACAGCCCCTTTAAGACTGAGATGTAGGTTACGGGACAACACAGAGGAGACAGCCCCTTTAAGACTGAGATGTAGGGATGTAGGTTACGGGACAACACAGAGGAGACAGCCCCTTTAAGACTGAGATGTAGGTTACGGGACAACACAGAGGAGTCAGTCCCTTTAAGACTGAGATGTAGGGATGTAGGTTATGGGACAACACAGAGGAGACAGCCCCTTTAAGACTGAGATGTAGGTTACGGGACAACACAGAGGAGACAGCCCCTTTAAGACTGAGATGTAGGGATGTAGGTTACGGGACAACACCGAGGAGACAGCCCCTTTAAGACTGAGATGTAGGTTACGGGACAACACCGAGGAGACAGCCCCTCTAAGACTGAGATGTAGGTTACGGGACAACACAGAGGAGACAGCCCCTTTAAGACTGAGATGTAGAGATGTAGGTTACGGGACAACACAGAGGAGACAGCCCCTTTAAGACTGAGATGTAGAGATGTAGGTTACGGGACAACACAGAGGAGACAGCCCCTTTAAGACTGAGATGTAGTGATGTACGTTATGGGACAACACAGAGGAGACAGCCCCTTTAAGACTGAGATGTAGGTTACGGTACAACACCGAGGAGACAGCCCCTTTAAGACTGAGATGTAGGTTACGGGACAACACCGAGGAGACAGCCCCTTTAAGACTGAGATGTAGGTTACGGGACAACACCGAGGAGACAGCCCCTCTAAGACTGAGATGTAGGTTACGGGACAACACAGAGGAGACAGCCCCTTTAAGACTGAGATGTAGGAGATGTAGGTTACGGGACAACACAGAGGAGACAGCCCCTCTAAGACTGAGATGTAGGTTACGGGACAACACAGAGGAGACAGCCCCTTTAAGACTGAGATGTAGGTTACGGTACAACACCGAGGAGACAGCCCCTTTAAGACTGAGATGTAGGAGATGTAGGTTATGGGACAACACAGAGAAGACAGCCCCTTTAAGACTGAGATGTAGGGATGTAGGTTATGGGACAACACAGAGAAGACAGCCCCTTTAATACTGAGATGTAGGTTACGGGACAACACAGAGAAGACAGCCCCTTTAAGACTGAGATGTAGGAGATGTAGGTTATGGGACAACACAGAGAAGACAGCCCCTTTAAGACTGAGATGTAGGTTACGGGACAACACAGAGGAGACAGCCCCTTTAAGACTGAGATGTAGGTTACGGGACAACACAGAGGAGACAGCCCCTTTTAGACTGAGATGTAGGTTACGGGACAACACAGAGAAGACAGCCCCTTTAAGACTGAGATGTAGGGATGTAGGTTATGGGACAACACAGAGGAGACATCCCCTTTTAGACTGAGATGTAGGTTACGGGACAACACAGAGAAGACAGCCCCTCTGAGACTGAGATGTAGGTTACGGGACAACACAGAGGAGACAGCCCCTTTAAGACTGATGTAAGGATGTAGGTTACGGGACAACACAGAGGAGACAGCCCCTCTAAGACTGAGATGTAGGTTACGGGACAACACAGAGGAGACAGCCCCTTTAAGACTGAGATGTAGAGATGTAGGTTACGGGACAACACAGAGGAGACAGCCCCTTTAAGACTGAGATGTAGGGATGTAGGTTATGGGTCAACACAGAGGAGACAGCCCCTTTAAGACTGAGATGTAGGTTACGGGACAACACAGAGAAGACAGCCCCTCTGAGACTGAGATGTAGGTTACGGGACAACACAGAGTAGACAGCCCCTTTAAGACTGAGATGTAGGTTACGGGACAACACAGAGGAGACAGCCCCTTTAAGACTGAGATGTAGGGATGTAGGTTACGGGACAACACAGAGGAGACAGCCCCTTTAAGACTGAGATGTAGGTTACGGGACAACACAGAGGAGACAGCCCCTTTAAGACTGAGATGTAGGGATGTAGGTTACGGGACAACACCGAGGAGACAGCCCCTTTAAGACTGAGATGTAGGTTACGGGACAACACCGAGGAGACAGCCCCTCTAAGACTGAGATGTAGGTTACGGGACAACACAGAGGAGACAGCCCCTTTAAGACTGAGATGTAGAGATGTAGGTTACGGGACAACACAGAGGAGACAGCCCCTTTAAGACTGAGATGTAGAGATGTAGGTTACGGGACAACACAGAGGAGACAGCCCCTTTAAGACTGAGATGTAGTGATGTACGTTATGGGACAACACAGAGGAGACAGCCCCTTTAAGACTGAGATGTAGGTTACGGTACAACACCGAGGAGACAGCCCCTTTAAGACTGAGATGTAGGTTACGGGACAACACAGAGGAGACAGCCCCTTTAAGACTGAGATGTAGGGATGTAGGTTACGGGACAACACCGAGGAGACAGCCCCTTTAAGACTGAGATGTAGGTTATGGGACAACACAGAGAAGACAGCCCCTCTGAGACTGAGATGTAGGTTACGGGACAACACAGAGGAGACAGCCCCTTTAAGACTGAGATGTAGGGATGTAGGTTACGGGACAACACAGAGGAGACAGCCCCTTTAAGACTGAGATGTAGGTTACGGGACAACACCGAGGAGACAGCCCCTCTAAGACTGAGATGTAGGTTACGGGACAACACAGAGGAGACAGCCCTTTAAGACTGAGATGTAGAGATGTAGGTTACGGGACAACACAGAGGAGACATCCCCTTTAAGACTGAGATGTAGGGATGTAGGTTACGGGACAACACAGAGGAGACAGCCCCTTTAAGACTGAGATGTAGGTTACGGGACAACACCGAGGAGACAGCCCCTCTAAGACTGAGATGTAGGTTACGGGACAACACAGAGGAGACAGCCCCTTTAAGACTGAGATGTAGAGATGTAGGTTACGGGACAACACAGAGGAGACAGCCCCTTTAAGACTGAGATGTAGAGATGTAGGTTACGGGACAACACAGAGGAGACAGCCCCTTTAAGACTGAGATGTAGTGATGTACGTTATGGGACAACACAGAGGAGACAGCCCCTTTAAGACTGAGATGTAGGTTACGGTACAACACCGAGGAGACAGCCCCTTTAAGACTGAGATGTAGGTTACGGGACAACACAGAGGAGACAGCCCCTTTAAGACTGAGATGTAGGGATGTAGGTTACGGGACAACACCGAGGAGACAGCCCCTTTAAGACTGAGATGTAGGTTATGGGACAACACAGAGAAGACAGCCCCTCTGAGACTGAGATGTAGGTTACGGGACAACACAGAGGAGACAGCCCCTTTAAGACTGAGATGTAGGGATGTAGGTTACGGGACAACACAGAGGAGACAGCCCCTTTAAGACTGAGATGTAGGTTACGGGACAACACCGAGGAGACAGCCCCTCTAAGACTGAGATGTAGGTTACGGGACAACACAGAGGAGACAGCCCCTTTAAGACTGAGATGTAGAGATGTAGGTTACGGGACAACACAGAGGAGACATCCCTTTAAGACTGAGATGTAGGGATGTAGGTTACGGGACAACACAGAGGAGACAGCCCCTTTAAGACTGAGATGTAGGTTACGGGACAACACAGAGGAGACAGCCCCTTTAAGACTGAGATGTAGGGATGTAGGTTACGGGACAACACAGAGGAGACAGCCCCTTTAAGACTGAGATGTAGGTTACGGGACAACACAGAGGAGACAGCCCCTTTAAGACTGAGATGTAGGGATGTAGGTTATGGGTCAACACAGAGGAGACAGCCCCTTTAAGACTGAGATGTAGGGATGTAGGTTATGGGACAACACAGAGGAGACAGCCCCTTTAAGACTGAGATGTAGGTTACGGGACAACACAGAGGAGACAGCCCCTTTAAGACTGAGATGTAGGGATGTAGGTTACGGGACAACACCGAGGAGACAGCCCCTTTAAGACTGAGATGTAGGTTACGGGACAACACCGAGGAGACAGCCCCTCTAAGACTGAGATGTAGGTTACGGGACAACACAGAGGAGACAGCCCCTTTAAGACTGAGATGTAGAGATGTAGGTTACGGGACAACACAGAGGAGACAGCCCCTTTAAGACTGAGATGTAGTGATGTACGTTATGGGACAACACAGAGGAGACAGCCCCTTTAAGACTGAGATGTAGGTTACGGTACAACACCGAGGAGACAGCCCCTTTAAGACTGAGATGTAGGTTACGGGACAACACAGAGGAGACAGCCCCTTTAAGACTGAGATGTAGGGATGTAGGTTACGGGACAACACCGAGGAGACAGCCCCTCTAAGACTGAGATGTAGGTTACGGGACAACACAGAGGAGACAGCCCCTTTAAGACTGAGATGTAGGAGATGTAGGTTATGGGTCAACACAGAGGAGACAGCCCCTTTAAGACTGAGATGTAGGGATGTAGGTTATGGGACAACACAGAGAAGACAGCCCCTTTAAGACTGAGATGTAGGAGATGTAGGTTATGGGACAACACAGAGAAGACAGCCCCTTTAAGACTGAGATGTAGGTTACGGGACAACACAGAGGAGACAGCCCCTTTAAGACTGAGATGTAGGTTACGGGACAACACAGAGGAGACAGCCCCTTTAAGACTGAGATGTAGGGATGTAGGTTATGGGACAACACAGAGGAGACATCCCCTTTTAGACTGAGATGTAGGTTACGGGACAACACAGAGAAGACAGCCCCTTTAAGACTGAGATGTAGGGATGTAGGTTATGGGACAACACAGAGGAGACATCCCCTTTTAGACTGAGATGTAGGTTACGGGACAACAAAGAGAAGACAGCCCCTTTAAGACTGGGAGGTAGGGATGTAGGTTATGGGACAACACAGAGGAGACAGCCCCTTTAAGACTGAGATGTAGTGATGTACGTTATGGGACAACACAGAGGAGACAGCCCCTTTAAGACTGAGATGTAGGTTACGGTACAACACCGAGGAGACAGCCCCTTTAAGACTGAGATGTAGGTTACGGGACAACACCGAGGAGACAGCCCCTTTAAGACTGAGATGTAGGTTACGGGACAACACCGAGGAGACAGCCCCTCTAAGACTGAGATGTAGGTTACGGGACAACACAGAGGAGACAGCCCCTTTAAGACTGAGATGTAGGAGATGTAGGTTACGGGACAACACAGAGGAGACAGCCCCTCTAAGACTGAGATGTAGGGATGTAGGTTATGGGACAACACAGAGAAGACAGCCCCTTTAATACTGAGATGTAGGGATGTAGGTTATGGGACAACACAGAGAAGACAGCCCCTTTAAGACTGAGATGTAGGTTACGGGACAACACAGAGGAGACAGCCCCTTTAATACTGAGATGTAGGTTACGGGACAACACAGAGGAGACAGCCCCTTTAAGACTGAGATGTAGGTTACGGGACAACACAGAGAAGACAGCCCCTTTAATACTGAGATGTAGGTTACGGGACAACACAGAGAAGACAGCCCCTTTAAGACTGAGATGTAGGAGATGTAGGTTATGGGACAACACAGAGAAGACAGCCCCTTTAAGACTGAGATGTAGGTTACGGGACAACACAGAGGAGACAGCCCCTTTAAGACTGAGATGTAGGTTACGGGACAACACAGAGGAGACAGCCCCTTTAAGACTGAGATGTAGGGATGTAGGTTATGGGACAACACAGAGGAGACATCCCCTTTTAGACTGAGATGTAGGTTACGGGACAACACAGAGAAGACAGCCCCTTTAAGACTGAGATGTAGGGATGTAGGTTACGGGACAACACAGAGGAGACAGCCCCTTTAAGACTGAGATGTAGAGATGTAGGTTACGGGACAACACAGAGGAGACAGCCCCTTTTAGACTGAGATGTAGGTTACGGGACAACACAGAGAAGACAGCCCCTTTAATACTGAGATGTAGGTTACGGGAAAACACAGAGGAGACAGCCCCTTTAAGACTGAGATGTAGGTTACGGGACAACACAGAGGAGACATCCCCTTTTAGACTGAGATGTAGGTTACGGGACAACACAGAGAAGACAGCCCCTTTAAGACTGAGATGTAGGGATGTAGGTTATGGGACAACACAGAGGAGACATCCCCTTTTAGACTGAGATGTAGGTTACGGGACAACACAGAGAAGACAGCCCCTTTAATACTGAGATGTAGGTTACGGGAAAACACAGAGGAGACAGCCCCTTTAAGACTGAGATGTAGGTTACGGGACAACACAGAGGAGACAGCCCCTTTAAGACTGAGATGTAGGGATGTAGGTTACGGGTCAACACAGAGGAGACAGCCCCTTTAAGACTGAGATGTAGGTTACGGGACAACACAGAGAAGACAGCCCCTCTGAGACTGAGATGTAGGTTACGGGACAACACAGAGGAGACAGCCCCTTTAAGACTGATGTAAGGATGTAGGTTACGGGACAACACAGAGGAGACAGCCCCTCTAAGACTGAGATGTAGGTTACGGGACAACACAGAGGAGACAGCCCCTTTAAGACTGAGATGTAGAGATGTAGGTTACGGGACAACACAGAGGAGACAGCCCCTTTAAGACTGAGATGTAGGGATGTAGGTTATGGGTCAACACAGAGGAGACAGCCCCTTTAAGACTGAGATGTAGGTTACGGGACAACACAGAGAAGACAGCCCCTCTGAGACTGAGATGTAGGTTACGGGACAACACAGAGTAGACAGCCCCTTTAAGACTGAGATGTAGGTTACGGGACAACACAGAGGAGACAGCCCCTTTAAGACTGAGATGTAGGGATGTAGGTTACGGGACAACACAGAGGAGACAGCCCCTTTAAGACTGAGATGTAGGTTACGGGACAACACAGAGGAGACAGCCCCTTTAAGACTGAGATGTAGGGATGTAGGTTACGGGACAACACCGAGGAGACAGCCCCTTTAAGACTGAGATGTAGGTTACGGGACAACACCGAGGAGACAGCCCCTCTAAGACTGAGATGTAGGTTACGGGACAACACAGAGGAGACAGCCCCTTTAAGACTGAGATGTAGAGATGTAGGTTACGGGACAACACAGAGGAGACAGCCCCTTTAAGACTGAGATGTAGAGATGTAGGTTACGGGACAACACAGAGGAGACAGCCCCTTTAAGACTGAGATGTAGTGATGTACGTTATGGGACAACACAGAGGAGACAGCCCCTTTAAGACTGAGATGTAGGTTACGGTACAACACCGAGGAGACAGCCCCTTTAAGACTGAGATGTAGGTTACGGGACAACACAGAGGAGACAGCCCCTTTAAGACTGAGATGTAGGGATGTAGGTTACGGGACAACACCGAGGAGACAGCCCCTTTAAGACTGAGATGTAGGTTATGGGACAACACAGAGAAGACAGCCCCTCTGAGACTGAGATGTAGGTTACGGGACAACACAGAGGAGACAGCCCCTTTAAGACTGAGATGTAGGGATGTAGGTTACGGGACAACACAGAGGAGACAGCCCCTTTAAGACTGAGATGTAGGTTACGGGACAACACAGAGGAGACAGCCCCTTTAAGACTGAGATGTAGAGATGTAGGTTACGGGACAACACAGAGGAGACATCCCCTTTAAGACTGAGATGTAGGGATGTAGGTTACGGGACAACACAGAGGAGACAGCCCCTTTAAGACTGAGATGTAGGTTACGGGACAACACCGAGGAGACAGCCCCTCTAAGACTGAGATGTAGGTTACGGGACAACACAGAGGAGACAGCCCCTTTAAGACTGAGATGTAGAGATGTAGGTTATGGGACAACACAGAGGAGACAGCCCCTTTAAGACTGAGATGTAGAGATGTAGGTTACGGGACAACACAGAGGAGACAGCCCCTTTAAGACTGAGATGTAGTGATGTACGTTATGGGACAACACAGAGGAGACAGCCCCTTTAAGACTGAGATGTAGGTTACGGTACAACACCGAGGAGACAGCCCCTTTAAGACTGAGATGTAGGTTACGGGACAACACAGAGGAGACAGCCCCTTTAAGACTGAGATGTAGGGATGTAGGTTACGGGACAACACCGAGGAGACAGCCCCTTTAAGACTGAGATGTAGGTTATGGGACAACACAGAGAAGACAGCCCCTCTGAGACTGAGATGTAGGTTACGGGACAACACAGAGGAGACAGCCCCTTTAAGACTGAGATGTAGGGATGTAGGTTACGGGACAACACAGAGGAGACAGCCCCTTTAAGACTGAGATGTAGGTTACGGGACAACACCGAGGAGACAGCCCTCTAAGACTGAGATGTAGGTTACGGGACAACACAGAGGAGACAGCCCCTTTAAGACTGAGATGTAGAGATGTAGGTTACGGGACAACACAGAGGAGACATCCCCTTTAAGACTGAGATGTAGGGATGTAGGTTACGGGACAACACAGAGGAGACAGCCCCTTTAAGACTGAGATGTAGGTTACGGGACAACACAGAGGAGACAGCCCCTTTAAGACTGAGATGTAGGGATGTAGGTTACGGGACAACACAGAGGAGACAGCCCCTTTAAGACTGAGATGTAGGTTACGGGACAACACAGAGGAGACAGCCCCTTTAAGACTGAGATGTAGGGATGTAGGTTATGGGTCAACACAGAGGAGACAGCCCCTTTAAGACTGAGATGTAGGGATGTAGGTTATGGGACAACACAGAGGAGACAGCCCCTTTAAGACTGAGATGTAGGTTACGGGACAACACAGAGGAGACAGCCCCTTTAAGACTGAGATGTAGGGATGTAGGTTACGGGACAACACCGAGGAGACAGCCCCTTTAAGACTGAGATGTAGGTTACGGGACAACACCGAGGAGACAGCCCCTCTAAGACTGAGATGTAGGTTACGGGACAACACAGAGGAGACAGCCCCTTTAAGACTGAGATGTAGAGATGTAGGTTACGGGACAACACAGAGAAGACAGCCCCTTTAAGACTGAGATGTAGTGATGTACGTTATGGGACAACACAGAGGAGACAGCCCCTTTAAGACTGAGATGTAGGTTACGGTACAACACCGAGGAGACAGCCCCTTTAAGACTGAGATGTAGGTTACGGGACAACACAGAGGAGACAGCCCCTTTAAGACTGAGATGTAGGGATGTAGGTTACGGGACAACACCGAGGAGACAGCCCCTTTAAGACTGAGATGTAGGTTACGGGACAACACCGAGGAGACAGCCCCTCTAAGACTGAGATGTAGGTTACGGGACAACACAGAGGAGACAGCCCCTTTAAGACTGAGATGTAGGAGATGTAGGTTACGGGACAACACAGAGGAGACAGCCCCTCTAAGACTGAGATGTAGGGATGTAGGTTATGGGACAACACAGAGAAGACAGCCCCTTTAAGACTGAGATGTAGGAGATGTAGGTTATGGGACAACACAGAGAAGACAGCCCCTTTAAGACTGAGATGTAGGTTATGGGACAACACAGAGAAGACAGCCCCTTTAATACTGAGATGTAGGTTACGGGACAACACAGAGGAGACAGCCCCTTTAAGACTGAGATGTAGGTTACGGGACAACACAGAGGAGACAGCCCCTTTAAGACTGAGATGTAGGGATGTAGGTTATGGGACAACACAGAGGAGACATCCCCTTTTAGACTGAGATGTAGGTTACGGGACAACACAGAGAAGACAGCCCCTTTAAGACTGAGATGTAGGGATGTAGGTTATGGGACAACACAGAGGAGACATCCCCTTTTAGACTGAGATGTAGGTTACGGGACAACAAAGAGAAGACAGCCCCTTTAAGACTGGGAGGTAGGGATGTAGGTTATGGGACAACACAGAGGAGACATCCCCTTTTAGACTGAGATGTAGGTTACGGGACAACACAGAGAAGACAGCCCCTTTAATACTGAGATGTAGGTTACGGGAAAACACAGAGGAGACAGCCCCTTTAAGACTGAGATGTAGGTTACGGGACAACACAGAGGAGACAGCCCCTTTAAGACTGAGATGTAGGGATGTAGGTTACGGGTCAACACAGAGGAGACAGCCCCTTTAAGACTGAGATGTAGGTTACGGGACAACACAGAGAAGACAGCCCCTCTGAGACTGAGATGTAGGTTACGGGACAACACAGAGGAGACAGCCCCTTTAAGACTGAGATGTAGGGATGTAGGTTACGGGACAACACAGAGGAGACAGCCCCTCTAAGACTGAGATGTAGGTTATGGGACAACACAGAGGAGACATCCCCTTTTAGACTGAGATGTAGGTTACGGGACAACACAGAGAAGACAGCCCCTTTAATACTGAGATGTAGGTTACGGGAAAACACAGAGGAGACAGCCCCTTTAAGACTGAGATGTAGGTTACGGGACAACACAGAGGAGACAGCCCCTTTAAGACTGAGATGTAGGGATGTAGGTTATGGGACAACACAGAGGAGACATCCCCTTTTAGACTGAGATGTAGGTTACGGGACAACACAGAGAAGACAGCCCCTTTAAGACTGAGATGTAGGGATGTAGGTTATGGGACAACACAGAGGAGACATCCCCTTTTAGACTGAGATGTAGGTTACGGGACAACACAGAGAAGACAGCCCCTTTAAGACTGAGATGTAGGGATGTAGGTTACGGGACAACACAGAGGAGACAGCCCCTTTAAGACTGAGATGTAGAGATGTAGGTTACGGGACAACACAGAGGAGACAGCCCCTTTTAGACTGAGATGTAGGTTACGGGACAACACAGAGAAGACAGCCCCTTTAATACTGAGATGTAGGTTACGGGAAAACACAGAGGAGACAGCCCCTTTAAGACTGAGATGTAGGTTACGGGACAACACAGAGGAGACATCCCCTTTTAGACTGAGATGTAGGTTACGGGACAACACAGAGAAGACAGCCCCTTTAAGACTGAGATGTAGGGATGTAGGTTATGGGACAACACAGAGGAGACATCCCCTTTTAGACTGAGATGTAGGTTACGGGACAACACAGAGAAGACAGCCCCTTTAATACTGAGATGTAGGTTACGGGAAAACACAGAGGAGACAGCCCCTTTAAGACTGAGATGTAGGTTACGGGACAACACAGAGGAGACAGCCCCTTTAAGACTGAGATGTAGGGATGTAGGTTACGGGTCAACACAGAGGAGACAGCCCCTTTAAGACTGAGATGTAGGTTACGGGACAACACAGAGAAGACAGCCCCTCTGAGACTGAGATGTAGGTTACGGGACAACACAGAGGAGACAGCCCCTTTAAGACTGATGTAAGGATGTAGGTTACGGGACAACACAGAGGAGACAGCCCCTCTAAGACTGAGATGTAGGTTACGGGACAACACAGAGGAGACAGCCCCTTTAAGACTGAGATGTAGAGATGTAGGTTACGGGACAACACAGAGGAGACAGCCCCTTTAAGACTGAGATGTAGGGATGTAGGTTATGGGTCAACACAGAGGAGACAGCCCCTTTAAGACTGAGATGTAGGTTACGACAACATGGGACAACACAGAGAAGACAGCCCCTCTGAGACTGAGATGTAGGTTACGGGACAACACAGAGTAGACAGCCCCTTTAAGACTGAGATGTAGGTTACGGGACAACACAGAGGAGACAGCCCCTTTAAGACTGAGATGTAGGGATGTAGGTTACGGGACAACACAGAGGAGACAGCCCCTTTAAGACTGAGATGTAGGTTACGGGACAACACAGAGGAGACAGCCCCTTTAAGACTGAGATGTAGGGATGTAGGTTACGGGACAACACCGAGGAGACAGCCCCTTTAAGACTGAGATGTAGGTTACGGGACAACACCGAGGAGACAGCCCCTCTAAGACTGAGATGTAGGTTACGGGACAACACAGAGGAGACAGCCCCTTTAAGACTGAGATGTAGAGATGTAGGTTACGGGACAACACAGAGGAGACAGCCCCTTTAAGACTGAGATGTAGAGATGTAGGTTACGGGACAACACAGAGGAGACAGCCCCTTTAAGACTGAGATGTAGTGATGTACGTTATGGGACAACACAGAGGAGACAGCCCCTTTAAGACTGAGATGTAGGTTACGGTACAACACCGAGGAGACAGCCCCTTTAAGACTGAGATGTAGGTTACGGGACAACACAGAGGAGACAGCCCCTTTAAGACTGAGATGTAGGGATGTAGGTTACGGGACAACACCGAGGAGACAGCCCCTTTAAGACTGAGATGTAGGTTATGGGACAACACAGAGAAGACAGCCCCTCTGAGACTGAGATGTAGGTTACGGGACAACACAGAGGAGACAGCCCCTTTAAGACTGAGATGTAGGGATGTAGGTTACGGGACAACACAGAGGAGACAGCCCCTTTAAGACTGAGATGTAGGTTACGGGACAACACAGAGGAGACAGCCCCTTTAAGACTGAGATGTAGAGATGTAGGTTACGGGACAACACAGAGGAGACATCCCCTTTAAGACTGAGATGTAGGGATGTAGGTTACGGGACAACACAGAGGAGACAGCCCCTTTAAGACTGAGATGTAGGTTACGGGACAACACCGAGGAGACAGCCCCTCTAAGACTGAGATGTAGGTTACGGGACAACACAGAGGAGACAGCCCCTTTAAGACTGAGATGTAGAGATGTAGGTTACGGGACAACACAGAGGAGACAGCCCCTTTAAGACTGAGATGTAGAGATGTAGGTTACGGGACAACACAGAGGAGACAGCCCCTTTAAGACTGAGATGTAGTGATGTACGTTATGGGACAACACAGAGGAGACAGCCCCTTTAAGACTGAGATGTAGGTTACGGTACAACACCGAGGAGACAGCCCCTTTAAGACTGAGATGTAGGTTACGGGACAACACAGAGGAGACAGCCCCTTTAAGACTGAGATGTAGGGATGTAGGTTACGGGACAACACCGAGGAGACAGCCCCTTTAAGACTGAGATGTAGGTTATGGGACAACACAGAGAAGACAGCCCCTCTGAGACTGAGATGTAGGTTACGGGACAACACAGAGGAGACAGCCCCTTTAAGACTGAGATGTAGGGATGTAGGTTACGGGACAACACAGAGGAGACAGCCCCTTTAAGACTGAGATGTAGGTTACGGGACAACACCGAGGAGACAGCCCCTCTAAGACTGAGATGTAGGTTACGGGACAACACAGAGGAGACAGCCCCTTTAAGACTGAGATGTAGAGATGTAGGTTACGGGACAACACAGAGGAGACATCCCCTTTAAGACTGAGATGTAGGGATGTAGGTTACGGGACAACACAGAGGAGACAGCCCCTTTAAGACTGAGATGTAGGTTACGGGACAACACAGAGGAGACAGCCCCTTTAAGACTGAGATGTAGGGATGTAGGTTACGGGACAACACAGAGGAGACAGCCCCTTTAAGACTGAGATGTAGGTTACGGGACAACACAGAGGAGACAGCCCCTTTAAGACTGAGATGTAGGGATGTAGGTTATGGGTCAACACAGAGGAGACAGCCCCTTTAAGACTGAGATGTAGGGATGTAGGTTATGGGACAACACAGAGGAGACAGCCCCTTTAAGACTGAGATGTAGGTTACGGGACAACACAGAGGAGACAGCCCCTTTAAGACTGAGATGTAGGGATGTAGGTTACGGGACAACACCGAGGAGACAGCCCCTTTAAGACTGAGATGTAGGTTACGGGACAACACCGAGGAGACAGCCCCTCTAAGACTGAGATGTAGGTTACGGGACAACACAGAGGAGACAGCCCCTTTAAGACTGAGATGTAGAGATGTAGGTTACGGGACAACACAGAGGAGACAGCCCCTTTAAGACTGAGATGTAGTGATGTACGTTATGGGACAACACAGAGGAGACAGCCCCTTTAAGACTGAGATGTAGGTTACGGTACAACACCGAGGAGACAGCCCCTTTAAGACTGAGATGTAGGTTACGGGACAACACAGAGGAGACAGCCCCTTTAAGACTGAGATGTAGGGATGTAGGTTACGGGACAACACCGAGGAGACAGCCCCTTTAAGACTGAGATGTAGGTTACGGGACAACACCGAGGAGACAGCCCCTCTAAGACTGAGATGTAGGTTACGGGACAACACAGAGGAGACAGCCCCTTTAAGACTGAGATGTAGGAGATGTAGGTTACGGGACAACACAGAGGAGACAGCCCCTCTAAGACTGAGATGTAGGGATGTAGGTTATGGGACAACACAGAGAAGACAGCCCCTTTAAGACTGAGATGTAGGAGATGTAGGTTATGGGACAACACAGAGAAGACAGCCCCTTTAAGACTGAGATGTAGGTTACGGGACAACACAGAGGAGACAGCCCCTTTAAGACTGAGATGTAGGTTACGGGACAACACAGAGGAGACAGCCCCTTTAAGACTGAGATGTAGGGATGTAGGTTATGGGACAACACAGAGGAGACATCCCCTTTTAGACTGAGATGTAGGTTACGGGACAACACAGAGAAGACAGCCCCTTTAAGACTGAGATGTAGGGATGTAGGTTATGGGACAACACAGAGGAGACATCCCCTTTTAGACTGAGATGTAGGTTACGGGACAACAAAGAGAAGACAGCCCCTTTAAGACTGGGAGGTAGGGATGTAGGTTATGGGACAACACAGAGGAGACATCCCCTTTTAGACTGAGATGTAGGTTACGGGACAACACAGAGAAGACAGCCCCTTTAAGACTGAGATGTAGGTTACGGGACAACACAGAGGAGACAGCCCCTTTAAGACTGAGGGACGGGACAACACAGAGGAGACAGCCCCTTTAAGACTGAGATGTAGGGATGTAGGTTACGGGTCAACACAGAGGAGACAGCCCCTTTAAGACTGAGATGTAGGTTACGGGACAACACAGAGAAGACAGCCCCTCTGAGACTGAGATGTAGGTTACGGGACAACACAGAGGAGACAGCCCCTTTAAGACTGAGATGTAGGGATGTAGGTTACGGGACAACACAGAGGAGACAGCCCCTCTAAGACTGAGATGTAGGTTACGGGACAACACAGAGGAGACAGCCCCTTTAAGACTGAGATGTAGAGATGTAGGTTACGGGACAACACAGAGGAGACAGCCCCTTTAAGACTGAGATGTAGGGATGTAGGTTATGGGTCAACACAGAGGAGACAGCCCCTTTAAGACTGAGATGTAGGTTACGGGACAACACAGAGAAGACAGCCCCTCTGAGACTACGGGACAACACAGATAGACAGCCCCTTTAAGACTGAGATGTAGGTTACGGGACAACACAGAGGAGACAGCCCCTTTAAGACTGAGATGTAGGGATGTAGGTTACGGGACAACACAGAGGAGACAGCCCCTTTAAGACTGAGATGTAGGTTACGGGACAACACAGAGGAGACAGCCCCTTTAAGACTGAGATGTAGGGATGTAGGTTATGGGTCAACACAGAGGAGACAGCCCCTTTAAGACTGAGATGTAGGGATGTAGGTTATGGGACAACACAGAGGAGACAGCCCCTTTAAGACTGAGATGTAGGTTACGGGACAACACAGAGGAGACAGCCCCTTTAAGACTGAGATGTAGGGATGTAGGTTACGGGACAACACCGAGGAGACAGCCCCTTTAAGACTGAGAGGTTACGGGACAACACCGAGAGACAGCCCCTCTAAGACTGAGATGTAGGTTACGGGACAACACAGAGGAGACAGCCCCTTTAAGACTGAGATGTAGAGATGTAGGTTACGGGACAACACAGAGGAGACAGCCCCTTTAAGACTGAGATGTAGAGATGTAGGTTACGGGACAACACAGAGGAGACAGCCCCTTTAAGACTGAGATGTAGTGATGTACGTTATGGGACAACACAGAGGAGACAGCCCCTTTAAGACTGAGATGTAGGTTACGGTACAACACCGAGGAGACAGCCCCTTTAAGACTGAGATGTAGGGATGTAGGTTACGGGACAACACCGAGGAGACAGCCCCTTTAAGACTGAGATGTAGGTTACGGGACAACACCGAGGAGACAGCCCCTCTAAGACTGAGATGTAGGTTACGGGACAACACAGAGGAGACAGCCCCTTTAAGACTGAGATGTAGGAGATGTAGGTTACGGGACAACACAGAGGAGACAGCCCCTCTAAGACTGAGATGTAGGGATGTAGGTTATGGGACAACACAGAGAAGACAGCCCCTTTAAGACTGAGATGTAGGTTACGGGACAACACAGAGGAGACAGCCCCTTTAAGACTAGGTTACGGGACAACTGAGAGCCCCTTTAGGTTACGGGACAACACAGAGAGACAGCCCCTTTAAGACTGAGATGTAGGGATGTAGGTTATGGGACAACACAGAGGAGACATCCCCTTTAGACTGAGATGTAGGTTACGGGACAACACAGAGAAGACAGCCCCTTTAAGACTGAGATGTAGGGATGTAGGTTATGGGACAACACAGAGGAGACATCCCCTTTAAGACTGAGATGTAGGTTACGGGACAACAAAGAGAAGACAGCCCCTTTAAGACTGGAGGTAGGGATGTAGGTTATGGGACAACACAGAGGAGACATCCCTTTAAGACTGAGATAGGTTACGGGACAACACAGAGGAGACAGCCCCTTTAAGACTGAGATGTAGGTTACGGGACAACACAGAGGAGACAGCCCCTTTAAGACTGAGATGTAGGGATGTAGGTTACGGGTCAACACAGAGGAGACAGCCCCTTTAAGACTGAGATGTAGGTTACGGGACAACACAGAGAAGACAGCCCCTCTAAGACTGAGATGTAGGTTACGGGACAACACAGAGGAGACAGCCCCTTTAAGACTGAGATGTAGGGATGTAGGTTACGGGACAACACAGAGGAGACAGCCCCTTTAAGACTGAGATGTAGGGATGTAGGTTATGGGACAACACAGAGGAGACAGCCCCTTTAAGACTGAGATGTAGGTTACGGGACAACACAGAGAAGACAGCCCCTCTGAGACTGAGATGTAGGTTACGGGACAACACAGAGGAGACAGCCCCTTTAAGACTGAGATGTAGGTTACGGGACAACACAGAGGAGACAGCCCCTTTAAGACTGAGATGTAGGGATGTAGGTTACGGGACAACACAGAGGAGACAGCCCCTTTAAGACTGAGATGTAGGTTACGGGACAACACAGAGGAGACAGCCCCTTTAAGACTGAGATGTAGGGATGTAGGTTATGGGTCAACACAGAGGAGACAGCCCCTTTAAGACTGAGATGTAGGGATGTAGGTTATGGGACAACACAGAGGAGACAGCCCCTTTAAGACTGAGATGTAGGTTACGGGACAACACAGAGGAGACAGCCCCTTTAAGACTGAGATGTAGGGATGTAGGTTACGGGACAACACCGAGGAGACAGCCCCTTTAAGACTGAGATGTGACGGGACAACACCGAGGAGACAGCCCCTCTAAGACTGAGATGTAGGTTACGGGACAACACAGAGGAGACAGCCCCTTTAAGACTGAGATGTAGAGATGTAGGTTACGGGACAACACAGAGGAGACAGCCCCTTTAAGACTGAGATGTAGAGATGTAGGTTACGGGACAACACAGAGGAGACAGCCCCTTTAAGACTGAGATGTAGTGATGTACGTTATGGGACAACACAGAGGAGACAGCCCTTTAAGACTGAGATGTAGGTTACGGTACAACACCGAGGAGACAGCCCCTTTAAGACTGAGATGTAGGTTACGGGACAACACAGAGGAGACAGCCCCTTTAAGACTGAGATGTAGGGATGTAGGTTACGGGACAACACCGAGGAGACAGCCCCTTTAAGACTGAGATGTAGGTTACGGGACAACACAGAGGAGACAGCCCCTTTAAGACTGAGATGTAGAGATGTAGGTTACGGGACAACACAGAGGAGACAGCCCCTTTAAGACTGAGATGTAGGGATGTAGGTTATGGGACAACACAGAGAAGACAGCCCCTTTTAGACTGAGATGTAGGTTACGGGACAACACAGAGAAGACAGCCCCTTTAAGACTGAGATGTAGGTTACGGGACAACACAGAGGAGACAGCCCCTTTAAGACTGAGATGTAGGGATGTAGGTTATGGGACAACACAGAGGAGACATCCCCTTTTAGACTGAGATGTAGGTTACGGGACAACAAAGAGAAGACAGCCCCTTTAAGACTGGGAGGTAGGGACGTAGGTTATGGGACAACACAGAGGAGACATCCCCTTTTAGACTGAGATGTAGGTTACGGGACAACACAGAGAAGACAGCCCCTTTAATACTGAGATGTAGGTTACGGGAAAACACAGAGGAGACAGCCCCTTTAAGACTGAGATGTAGGTTACGGGACAACACAGAGGAGACAGCCCCTTTAAGACTGAGATGTAAAGATGTGGGTTATGGGACAACACAGAGGAGACAGCCCATTTAAGACTGAGATGTAGGGATGTAGGTTACGGGTCAACACAGAGGAGACAGCCCCTTTAAGACTGAGATGTAGGTTACGGGACAACACAGAGAAGACAGCCCCTCTGAGACTGAGATGTAGGTTACGGGACAACACAGAGGAGACAGCCCCTTTAAGACTGAGATGTAGGGATGTAGGTTACGGGACAACACAGAGGAGACAGCCCCTTTAAGACTGAGATGTAGGTTACGGGACAACACCGAGGAGACAGCCCCTCTAAGACTGAGATGTAGGTTACGGGACAACACAGAGGAGACAGCCCCTTTAAGACTGAGATGTAGAGATGTAGGTTACGGGACAACACAGAGGAGACAGCCCCTTTAAGACTGAGATGTAGGGATGTAGGTTATGGGTCAACACAGAGGAGACAGCCCCTTTAAGACTGAGATGTAGGTTACGGGACAACACAGAGAAGACAGCCCCTCTGAGACTGAGATGTAGGTTACGGGACAACACAGAGTAGACAGCCCCTTTAAGACTGAGATGTAGGTTACGGGACAACACAGAGGAGACAGCCCCTTTAAGACTGAGATGTAGGGATGTAGGTTACGGGACAACACAGAGGAGACAGCCCCTTTAAGACTGAGATGTAGGAGATGTAGGTTATGGGACAACACAGAGAAGACAGCCCCTTTAAGACTGAGATGTAGGTTACGGGACAACACAGAGGAGACAGCCCCTTTAAGACTGAGATGTAGGGATGTAGGTTATGGGACAACACAGAGGAGACAGCCCCTTTAAGACTGAGATGTAGGTTACGGGACAACACAGAGGAGACAGCCCCTTTAAGACTGAGATGTAGGGATGTAGGTTACGGGACAACACAGAGGAGACAGCCCCTTTAAGACTGAGATGTAGGTTACGGGACAACACAGAGAAGACAGCCCCTCTGAGACTGAGATGTAGGTTACGGGACAACACAGAGGAGACAGCCCCTTTAAGACTGAGATGTAGGGATGTAGGTTACGGGACAACACAGAGGAGACAGCCCCTTTAAGACTGAGATGTAGGTTACGGGACAACACAGAGGAGACAGCCCCTCTAAGACTGAGATGTAGGTTACGGGACAACACAGAGGAGACAGCCCCTTTAAGACTGAGATGTAGAGATGTAGGTTACGGGACAACACAGAGGAGACAGCCCCTTTAAGACTGAGATGTAGGGATGTAGGTTATGGGTCAACACAGAGGAGACAGCCCCTTTAAGACTGAGATGTAGGTTACGGGACAACACAGAGAAGACAGCCCCTCTGAGACTGAGATGTAGGTTACGGGACAACACAGAGTAGACAGCCCCTTTAAGACTGAGATGTAGGTTACGGGACAACACAGAGGAGACAGCCCCTTTAAGACTGAGATGTAGGGATGTAGGTTACGGGACAACACAGAGGAGACAGCCCCTTTAAGACTGAGATGTAGGAGATGTAGGTTATGGGACAACACAGAGAAGACAGCCCCTTTAAGACTGAGATGTAGGTTACGGGACAACACAGAGGAGACAGCCCCTTTAAGACTGAGATGTAGGGATGTAGGTTATGGGACAACACAGAGGAGACAGCCCCTTTAAGACTGAGATGTAGGTTACGGGACAACACAGAGGAGACAGCCCCTTTAAGACTGAGATGTAGGGATGTAGGTTACGGGACAACACCGAGGAGACAGCCCCTTTAAGACTGAGATGTAGGTTACGGGACAACACCGAGGAGACAGCCCCTCTAAGACTGAGATGTAGGTTACGGGACAACACAGAGGAGACAGCCCCTTTAAGACTGAGATGTAGAGATGTAGGTTACGGGACAACACAGAGGAGACAGCCCCTTTAAGACTGAGATGTAGAGATGTAGGTTACGGGACAACACAGAGGAGACAGCCCCTTTAAGACTGAGATGTAGTGATGTACGTTATGGGACAACACAGAGGAGACAGCCCCTTTAAGACTGAGATGTAGGTTACGGTACAACACCGAGGAGACAGCCCCTTTAAGACTGAGATGTAGGTTACGGGACAACACAGAGGAGACAGCCCCTTTAAGACTGAGATGTAGGGATGTAGGTTACGGGACAACACCGAGGAGACAGCCCCTTTAAGACTGAGATGTAGGTTACGGGACAACACAGAGGAGACAGCCCCTTTAAGACTGAGATGTAGAGATGTAGGTTACGGGACAACACAGAGGAGACAGCCCCTTTAAGACTGAGATGTAGGGATGTAGGTTATGGGACAACACAGAGAAGACAGCCCCTTTAAGACTGAGATGTAGGTTACGGGACAACAAAGAGAAGACAGCCCCTTTAAGACTGAGATGTAGGTTACGGGACAACACAGAGAAGACAGCCCCTTTAAGACTGAGATGTAGGTTACGGGACAACACAGAGGAGACAGCCCCTTTAAGACTGAGATGTAGGTTACGGGACAACACAGAGGAGACAGCCCCTTTAAGACTGAGATGTAGGGATGTAGGTTATGGGGCAACACAGAGGAGACAGCCCCTTTAAGACTGAGATGTAGGTTATGGGACAACACAGAGAAGACAGCCCCTTTAATACTGAGATGTAGGTTACGGGACAACACAGAGAAGACAGCCCCTTTAAGACTGAGATGTAGGAGATGTAGGTTATGGGACAACACAGAGAAGACAGCCCCTTTAAGACTGAGATGTAGGTTACGGGACAACACAGAGGAGACAGCCCCTTTAAGACTGAGATGTAGGGATGTAGGTTATGGGACAACACAGAGGAGACATCCCCTTTTAGACTGAGATGTAGGTTACGGGACAACACGGAGAAGACAGCCCCTTTAAGACTGAGATGTAGGGATGTAGGTTATGGGACAACACAGAGGAGACATCCCCTTTTAGACTGAGATGTAGGTTACGGGACAACAAAGAGAAGACAGCCCCTTTAAGACTGGGAGGTAGGGACGTAGGTTATGGGACAACACAGAGGAGACATCCCCTTTAAGACTGAGATGTAGGTTACGGGACAACACAGAGAAGACAGCCCCTTTAATACTGAGATGTAGGTTACGGGAAAACACAGAGGAGACAGCCCCTTTAAGACTGAGATGTAGGTTACGGGACAACACAGAGGAGACAGCCCCTTTAAGACTGAGATGTAAAGATGTGGGTTATGGGACAACACAGAGGAGACAGCCCATTTAAGACTGAGATGTAGGGATGTAGGTTACGGGTCAACACAGAGGAGACAGCCCCTTTAAGACTGAGATGTAGGTTACGGGACAACACAGAGAAGACAGCCCCTCTGAGACTGAGATGTAGGTTACGGGACAACACAGAGGAGACAGCCCCTTTAACACTGAGATGTAGGGATGTAGGTTACGGGACAACACAGAGGAGACAGCCCCTTTAAGACTGAGATGTAGGTTACGGGACAACACCGAGGAGACAGCCCTCTAAGACTGAGATGTAGGTTACGGGACAACACAGAGGAGACAGCCCCTTTAAGACTGAGATGTAGAGATGTAGGTTACGGGACAACACAGAGGAGACAGCCCCTTTAAGACTGAGATGTAGGGATGTAGGTTATGGGTCAACACAGAGGAGACAGCCCCTTTAAGACTGAGATGTAGGTTACGGGACAACACAGAGAAGACAGCCCCTCTGAGACTGAGATGTAGGTTACGGGACAACACAGAGTAGACAGCCCCTTTAAGACTGAGATGTAGGTTACGGGACAACACAGAGGAGACAGCCCCTTTAAGACTGAGATGTAGGGATGTAGGTTACGGGACAACACAGAGGAGACAGCCCCTTTAAGACTGAGATGTAGGAGATGTAGGTTATGGGACAACACAGAGAAGACAGCCCCTTTAAGACTGAGATGTAGGTTACGGGACAACACAGAGGAGACAGCCCCTTTAAGACTGAGATGTAGGGATGTAGGTTATGGGACAACACAGAGGAGACAGCCCCTTTAAGACTGAGATGTAGGTTACGGGACAACACAGAGGAGACAGCCCCTTTAAGACTGAGATGTAGGTTACGGGACAACACCGAGGAGACAGCCCCTCTAAGACTGAGATGTAGGTTACGGGACAACACAGAGGAGACAGCCCCTTTAAGACTGAGATGTAGAGATGTAGGTTACGGGACAACACAGAGGAGACAGCCCCTTTAAGACTGAGATGTAGAGATGTAGGTTACGGGACAACACAGAGGAGACAGCCCCTTTAAGACTGAGATATAGTGATGTACGTTATGGGACAACACAGAGGAGACAGCCCCTTTAAGACTGAGATGTAGGTTACGGTACAACACCGAGGAGACAGCCCCTTTAAGACTGAGATGTAGGTTACGGGACAACACAGAGGAGACAGCCCCTTTAAGACTGAGATGTAGGGATGTAGGTTACGGGACAACACCGAGGAGACAGCCCCTTTAAGACTGAGATGTAGGTTACGGGACAACACAGAGGAGACAGCCCCTTTAAGACTGAGATGTAGAGATGTAGGTTACGGGACAACACAGAGGAGACAGCCCCTTTAAGACTGAGATGTAGGGATGTAGGTTATGGGACAACACAGAGAAGACAGCCCCTTTAATACTGAGATGTAGGTTACGGGACAACACAGAGGAGACAGCCCCTTTAAGACTGAGATGTAGGGATGTAGGTTATGGGACAACACAGAGGAGACATCCCCTTTTAGACTGAGATGTAGGTTACGGGACAACACAGAGAAGACAGCCCCTTTAAGACTGAGATGTAGGGATGTAGGTTATGGGACAACACAGAGGAGACATCCCCTTTTAGACTGAGATGTAGGTTACGGGACAACAAAGAGAAGACAGCCCCTTTAAGACTGGGAGGTAGGGACTTAGGTTATGGGACAACACAGAGGAGACATCCCCTTTTAGACTGAGATGTAGGTTACGGGACAACACAGAGAAGACAGCCCCTTTAATACTGAGATGTAGGTTACGGGAAAACACAGAGGAGACAGCCCCTTTAAGACTGAGATGTAGGTTACGGGACAACACAGAGGAGACAGCCCCTTTAAGACTGAGATGTAGGTTACGGGACAACACAGAGAAGACAGCCCCTCTGAGACTGAGATGTAGGTTACGGGACAACACAGAGGAGACAGCCCCTTTAAGACTGAGATGTAGGGATGTAGGTTACGGGACAACACAGAGGAGACAGCCCCTTTAAGACTGAGATGTAGGTTATGGGACAACACAGAGAAGACAGCCCCTCTGAGACTGAGATGTAGGTTACGGGACAACACAGAGTAGACAGCCCCTTTAAGACTGAGATGTAGGGATGTAGGTTACGGGACAACACAGAGGAGACAGCCCCTTTAAGACTGAGATGTAGGAGATGTAGGTTATGGGACAACACAGAGAAGACAGCCCTTTAAGACACGGGACAACACAGAGGAGACAGCCCCTTTAAGACTGAGATGTAGGGATGTAGGTTATGGGACAACACAGAGGAGACAGCCCCTTTAAGACTGAGATGTAGGTTACGGGACAACACAGAGGAGACAGCCCCTTTAAGACTGAGATGTAGGGATGTAGGTTACGGGACAACACCGAGGAGACAGCCCCTTTAAGACTGAGATGTAGGTTACGGGACAACACCGAGGAGACAGCCCCTCTAAGACTGAGATGTAGGTTATGGGACAACACAGAGGAGACAGCCCCTTTAAGACTGAGATGTAGAGATGTAGGTTACGGGACAACACAGAGGAGACAGCCCCTTTAAGACTGAGATGTAGAGATGTAGGTTACGGGACAACACAGAGGAGACAGCCCCTTTAAGACTGAGATGTAGTGATGTACGTTATGGGACAACACAGAGGAGACAGCCCCTTTAAGACTGAGATGTAGGTTACGGTACAACACCGAGGAGACAGCCCCTTTAAGACTGAGATGTAGGTTACGGGACAACACAGAGGAGACAGCCCTTTAAGACTGAGATGTAGGGATGTAGGTTACGGGACAACACCGAGGAGACAGCCCCTTTAAGACTGAGATGTAGGTTACGGGACAACACAGAGGAGACAGCCCCTTTAAGACTGAGATGTAGAGATGTAGGTTACGGGACAACACAGAGGAGACAGCCCCTTTAAGACTGAGATGTAGGGATGTAGGTTATGGGACAACACAGAGAAGACAGCCCCTTTAATACTGAGATGTAGGTTACGGGACAACACAGAGGAGACAGCCCCTTTAAGACTGAGATGTAGGTTACGGGACAACACAGAGGAGACAGCCCCTTTAAGACTGAGATGTAGGGATGTAGGTTATGGGTCAACACAGAGAAGACAGCCCCTTTAAGACTGAGATGTAGGAGATGTAGGTTATGGGACAACACAGAGAAGACAGCCCCTTTAAGACTGAGATGTAGGTTACGGGACAACACAGAGGAGACAGCCCCTTTAAGACTGAGATGTAGGGATGTAGGTTATGGGACAACACAGAGGAGACATCCCCTTTTAGACTGAGATGTAGGTTACGGGACAACACAGAGAAGACAGCCCCTTTAAGACTGAGATGTAGGGATGTAGGTTATGGGACAACACAGAGGAGACATCCCCTTTTAGACTGAGATGTAGGTTACGGGACAACAAAGAGAAGACAGCCCCTTTAAGACTGGGAGGTAGGGACGTAGGTTATGGGACAACACAGAGGAGACATCCCCTTTTAGACTGAGATGTAGGTTACGGGACAACACAGAGAAGACAGCCCCTTTAATACTGAGATGTAGGTTACGGGAAAACACAGAGGAGACAGCCCCTTTAAGACTGAGATGTAGGTTACGGGACAACACAGAGGAGACAGCCCCTTTAAGACTGAGATGTAAAGATGTGGGTTATGGGACAACACAGAGGAGACAGCCCATTTAAGACTGAGATGTAGGGATGTAGGTTACGGGTCAACACAGAGGAGACAGCCCCTTTAAGACTGAGATGTAGGTTACGGGACAACACCGAGGAGACAGCCCCTTTAAGACTGAGATGTAGGTTACGGGACAACACCGAGGAGACAGCCCCTCTAAGACTGAGATGTAGGTTACGGGACAACACAGAGGAGACAGCCCCTTTAAGACTGAGATGTAGAGATGTAGGTTACGGGACAACACAGAGGAGACAGCCCCTTTAAGACTGAGATGTAGAGATGTAGGTTACGGGACAACACAGAGGAGACAGCCCCTTTAAGACTGAGATATAGTGATGTACGTTATGGGACAACACAGAGGAGACAGCCCCTTTAAGACTGAGATGTAGGTTACGGTACAACACCGAGGAGACAGCCCCTCTAAGACTGAGATGTAGGTTATGGGACAACACAGAGGAGACAGCCCCTTTAAGACTGAGATGTAGAGATGTAGGTTACGGGACAACACAGAGGAGACAGCCCCTTTAAGACTGAGATGTAGAGATGTAGGTTACGGGACAACACAGAGGAGACAGCCCCTTTAAGACTGAGATGTAGTGATGTACGTTATGGGACAACACAGAGGAGACAGCCCCTTTAAGACTGAGATGTAGGTTACGGTACAACACCGAGGAGACAGCCCCTTTAAGACTGAGATGTAGGTTACGGGACAACACAGAGGAGACAGCCCCTTTAAGACTGAGATGTAGGGATGTAGGTTACGGGACAACACCGAGGAGACAGCCCCTTTAAGACTGAGATGTAGGTTACGGGACAACACAGAGGAGACAGCCCCTTTAAGACTGAGATGTAGAGATGTAGGTTACGGGACAACACAGAGGAGACAGCCCCTTTAAGACTGAGATGTAGGGATGTAGGTTATGGGACAACACAGAGAAGACAGCCCCTTTAATACTGAGATGTAGGTTACGGGACAACACAGAGGAGACAGCCCCTTTAAGACTGAGATGTAGGTTACGGGACAACACAGAGGAGACAGCCCCTTTAAGACTGAGATGTAGGGATGTAGGTTATGGGTCAACACAGAGAAGACAGCCCCTTTAAGACTGAGATGTAGGAGATGTAGGTTATGGGACAACACAGAGAAGACAGCCCCTTTAAGACTGAGATGTAGGTTACGGGACAACACAGAGGAGACAGCCCCTTTAAGACTGAGATGTAGGGATGTAGGTTATGGGACAACACAGAGGAGACATCCCCTTTTAGACTGAGATGTAGGTTACGGGACAACACAGAGAAGACAGCCCCTTTAATACTGAGATGTAGGTTACGGGAAAACACAGAGGAGACAGCCCCTTTAAGACTGAGATGTAGGTTACGGGACAACACAGAGGAGACAGCCCCTTTAAGACTGAGATGTAGGTTACGGGACAACACAGAGAAGACAGCCCCTCTGAGACTGAGATGTAGGTTACGGGACAACACAGAGGAGACAGCCCCTTTAAGACTGAGATGTAGGGATGTAGGTTACGGGACAACACAGAGGAGACAGCCCCTTTAAGACTGAGATGTAGGTTATGGGACAACACAGAGAAGACAGCCCCTCTGAGACTGAGATGTAGGTTACGGGACAACACAGAGTAGACAGCCCCTTTAAGACTGAGATGTAGGTTATGGGACAACACAGAGGAGACAGCCCCTTTAAGACTGAGATGTAGGGATGTAGGTTACGGGACAACACAGAGGAGACAGCCCCTTTAAGACTGAGATGTAGGTTATGGGACAACACAGAGAAGACAGCCCCTTTAAGACTGAGATGTAGGTTACGGGACAACACAGAGGAGACAGCCCCTTTAAGACTGAGATGTAGGGATGTAGGTTATGGGACAACACAGAGGAGACAGCCCCTTTAAGACTGAGATGTAGGTTACGGGACAACACAGAGGAGACAGCCCCTTTAAGACTGAGATGTAGGGATGTAGGTTACGGGACAACACCGAGGAGACAGCCCCTTTAAGACTGAGATGTAGGTTACGGGACAACACCGAGGAGACAGCCCCTCTAAGACTGAGATGTAGGTTATGGGACAACACAGAGGAGACAGCCCCTTTAAGACTGAGATGTAGAGATGTAGGTTACGGGACAACACAGAGGAGACAGCCCCTTTAAGACTGAGATGTAGAGATGTAGGTTACGGGACAACACAGAGGAGACAGCCCCTTTAAGACTGAGATGTAGTGATGTACGTTATGGGACAACACAGAGGAGACAGCCCTTTAAGACTGAGATGTAGGTTACGGTACAACACCGAGGAGACAGCCCCTTTAAGACTGAGATGTAGGTTACGGGACAACACAGAGGAGACAGCCCCTTTAAGACTGAGATGTAGGGATGTAGGTTACGGGACAACACCGAGGAGACAGCCCCTTTAAGACTGAGATGTAGGTTACGGGACAACACAGAGGAGACAGCCCCTTTAAGACTGAGATGTAGAGATGTAGGTTACGGGACAACACAGAGGAGACAGCCCCTTTAAGACTGAGATGTAGGGATGTAGGTTATGGGACAACACAGAGAAGACAGCCCCTTTAATACTGAGATGTAGGTTACGGGACAACACAGAGGAGACAGCCCCTTTAAGACTGAGATGTAGGTTACGGGACAACACAGAGGAGACAGCCCCTTTAAGACTGAGATGTAGGGATGTAGGTTATGGGTCAACACAGAGAAGACAGCCCCTTTAAGACTGAGATGTAGGAGATGTAGGTTATGGGACAACACAGAGAAGACAGCCCCTTTAAGACTGAGATGTAGGTTACGGGACAACACAGAGGAGACAGCCCCTTTAAGACTGAGATGTAGGGATGTAGGTTATGGGACAACACAGAGGAGACATCCCCTTTAGACTGAGATGTAGGTTACGGGACAACACAGAGAAGACAGCCCCTTTAAGACTGAGATGTAGGGATGTAGGTTATGGGACAACACAGAGGAGACATCCCCTTTTAGACTGAGATGTAGGTTACGGGACAACAAAGAGAAGACAGCCCCTTTAAGACTGGGAGGTAGGGACGTAGGTTATGGGACAACACAGAGGAGACATCCCTTTTAGACTGAGATGTAGGTTACGGGACAACACAGAGAAGACAGCCCCTTTAATACTGAGATGTAGGTTACGGGAAAACACAGAGGAGACAGCCCCTTTAAGACTGAGATGTAGGTTACGGGACAACACAGAGAGACAGCCCCTTTAAGACTGAGATGTAAAGATGTGGGTTATGGGACAACACAGAGGAGACAGCCCATTTAAGACTGAGATGTAGGGATGTAGGTTACGGGTCAACACAGAGGAGACAGCCCCTTTAAGACTGAGATGTAGGTTACGGGACAACACCGAGGAGACAGCCCCTTTAAGACTGAGATGTAGGTTACGGGACAACACCGAGGAGACAGCCCCTCTAAGACTGAGATGTAGGTTACGGGACAACACAGAGGAGACAGCCCCTTTAAGACTGAGATGTAGAGATGTAGGTTACGGGACAACACAGAGGAGACAGCCCCTTTAAGACTGAGATGTAGAGATGTAGGTTACGGGACAACACAGAGGAGACAGCCCCTTTAAGACTGAGATATAGTGATGTACGTTATGGGACAACACAGAGGAGACAGCCCCTTTAAGACTGAGATGTAGGTTACGGTACAACACCGAGGAGACAGCCCCTCTAAGACTGAGATGTAGGTTATGGGACAACACAGAGGAGACAGCCCCTTTAAGACTGAGATGTAGAGATGTAGGTTACGGGACAACACAGAGGAGACAGCCCCTTTAAGACTGAGATGTAGAGATGTAGGTTACGGGACAACACAGAGGAGACAGCCCCTTTAAGACTGAGATGTAGTGATGTACGTTATGGGACAACACAGAGGAGACAGCCCCTTTAAGACTGAGATGTAGGTTACGGTACAACACGAGGAGACAGCCCCTTTAAGACTGAGATGTAGGTTACGGGACAACACAGAGGAGACAGCCCTTTAAGACTGAGATGTAGGGATGTAGGTTACGGGACAACACAGAGGAGACAGCCCCTTTAAGACTGAGATGTAGGTTACGGGACAACACAGAGGAGACAGCCCCTTTAAGACTGAGATGTAGAGATGTAGGTTACGGGACAACACAGAGGAGACAGCCCCTTTAAGACTGAGATGTAGGGATGTAGGTTATGGGACAACACAGAGAAGACAGCCCCTTTAATACTGAGATGTAGGTTACGGGACAACACAGAGGAGACAGCCCCTTTAAGACTGAGATGTAGGTTACGGGACAACACAGAGGAGACAGCCCCTTTAAGACTGAGATGTAGGGATGTAGGTTATGGGTCAACACAGAGAAGACAGCCCCTTTAAGACTGAGATGTAGGAGATGTAGGTTATGGGACAACACAGAGAAGACAGCCCCTTTAAGACTGAGATGTAGGTTACGGGACAACACAGAGGAGACAGCCCCTTTAAGACTGAGATGTAGGGATGTAGGTTATGGGACAACACAGAGGAGACATCCCCTTTTAGACTGAGATGTAGGTTACGGGACAACACAGAGAAGACAGCCCCTTTAAGACTGAGATGTAGGGATGTAGGTTATGGGACAACACAGAGGAGACATCCCCTTTTAGACTGAGATGTAGGTTACGGGACAACAAAGAGAAGACAGCCCCTTTAAGACTGGGAGGTAGGGACGTAGGTTATGGGACAACACAGAGGAGACATCCCCTTTAGACTGAGATGTAGGTTACGGGACAACACAGAGAAGACAGCCCCTTTAATACTGAGATGTAGGTTACGGGAAAACACAGAGGAGACAGCCCCTTTAAGACTGAGATGTAGGTTACGGGACAACACAGAGGAGACAGCCCCTTTAAGACTGAGATGTAAAGATGTGGGTTATGGGACAACACAGAGGAGACAGCCCATTTAAGACTGAGATGTAGGGATGTAGGTTACGGGTCAACACAGAGGAGACAGCCCCTTTAAGACTGAGATGTAGGTTACGGGACAACACCGAGGAGACAGCCCCTTTAAGACTGAGATGTAGGTTACGGGACAACACCGAGGAGACAGCCCCTCTAAGACTGAGATGTAGGTTACGGGACAACACAGAGGAGACAGCCCCTTTAAGACTGAGATGTAGAGATGTAGGTTACGGGACAACACAGAGGAGACAGCCCTTTAAGACTGAGATGTAGAGATGTAGGTTACGGGACAACACAGAGGAGACAGCCCCTTTAAGACTGAGATATAGTGATGTACGTTATGGGACAACACAGAGGAGACAGCCCCTTTAAGACTGAGATGTAGGTTACGGTACAACACCGAGGAGACAGCCCCTTTAAGACTGAGATGTAGGTTACGGGACAACACAGAGGAGACAGCCCCTTTAAGACTGAGATGTAGGGATGTAGGTTACGGGACAACACCGAGGAGACAGCCCCTTTAAGACTGAGATGTAGGTTACGGGACAACACAGAGGAGACAGCCCCTTTAAGACTGAGATGTAGAGATGTAGGTTACGGGACAACACAGAGGAGACAGCCCCTTTAAGACTGAGATGTAGGGATGTAGGTTATGGGACAACACAGAGAAGACAGCCCCTTTAATACTGAGATGTAGGTTACGGGACAACACAGAGAAGACAGCCCCTTTAAGACTGAGATGTAGGAGATGTAGGTTATGGGACAACACAGAGAAGACAGCCCCTTTAAGACTGAGATGTAGGTTACGGGACAACACAGAGGAGACAGCCCCTTTAAGACTGAGATGTAGGGATGTAGGTTATGGGACAACACAGAGGAGACATCCCCTTTTAGACTGAGATGTCGGTTACGGGACAACACAGAGAAGACAGCCCCTTTAAGACTGAGATGTAGGGATGTAGGTTATGGGACAACACAGAGGAGACATCCCCTTTTAGACTGAGATGTAGGTTACGGGACAACAAAGAGAAGACAGCCCCTTTAAGACTGGGAGGTAGGGACTTAGGTTATGGGACAACACAGAGGAGACAGCCCCTTTAATACTGAGATGTAGGTTACGGGAAAACACAGAGGAGACAGCCCCTTTAAGACTGAGATGTAGGTTACGGGACAACACAGAGGAGACAGCCCCTTTAAGACTGAGATGTAAAGATGTGGGTTATGGGACAACACAGAGGAGACAGCCCATTTAAGACTGAGATGTAGGGATGTAGGTTACGGGTCAACACAGAGGAGACAGCCCCTTTAAGACTGAGATGTAGGTTACGGGACAACACAGAGAAGACAGCCCCTCTGAGACTGAGATGTAGGTTACGGGACAACACAGAGGAGACAGCCCCTTTAAGACTGAGATGTAGGGATGTAGGTTACGGGACAACACAGAGGAGACAGCCCCTTTAAGACTGAGATGTAGGTTACGGGACAACACCGAGGAGACAGCCCCTCTAAGACTGAGATGTAGGTTACGGGACAACACAGAGGAGACAGCCCCTTTAAGACTGAGATGTAGAGATGTAGGTTACGGGACAACACAGAGTAGACAGCCCCTTTAAGACTGAGATGTAGGGATGTAGGTTACGGGACAACACAGAGGAGACAGCCCCTTTAAGACTGAGATGTAGGAGATGTAGGTTATGGGACAAAACAGAGAAGACAGCCCCTTTAAGACTGAGATGTAGGAGATGTAGGTTACGGGACAACACAGAGGAGACAGCCCCTCTGAGACTGAGATGTAGGAGATGTAGGTTACGGGACAACACAGAGTAGACAGCCCCTTTAAGACTGAGATGTAGGTTACGGGACAACACAGAGGAGACAGCCCCTTTAAGACTGAGATGTAGGGATGTAGGTTACGGGACAACACAGAGGAGACAGCCCCTTTAAGACTGAGATGTAGGAGATGTAGGTTATGGGACAACACAGAGAAGACAGCCCCTTTAAGACTGAGATGTAGGTTACGGGACAACACAGAGGAGACAGCCCCTTTAAGACTGAGATGTAGGGATGTAGGTTATGGGACAACACAGAGGAGACAGCCCCTTTAAGACTGAGATGTAGGTTACGGGACAACACAGAGGAGACAGCCCCTTTAAGACTGAGATGTAGGGATGTAGGTTACGGGACAACACCGAGGAGACAGCCCCTTTAAGACTGAGATGTAGGTTACGGGACAACACCGAGGAGACAGCCCCTTTAAGACTGAGATGTAGGTTATAGGACAACACAGAGAAGACAGCCCCTTTAAGACTGAGATGTAGGAGATGTAGGTTATGGGACAACACAGAGAAGACAGCCCCTTTAAGACTGAGATGTAGGTTACGGGACAACACAGAGGAGACAGCCCCTTTAAGACTGAGATGTAGGGATGTAGGTTATGGGACAACACAGAGGAGACATCCCCTTTTAGACTGAGATGTCGGTTACGGGACAACACAGAGAAGACAGCCCCTTTAAGACTGAGATGTAGGGATGTAGGTTATGGGACAACACAGAGGAGACATCCCCTTTTAGACTGAGATGTAGGTTACGGGACAACAAAGAGAAGACAGCCCCTTTAAGACTGGGAGGTAGGGACTTAGGTTATGGGACAACACAGAGGAGACATCCCCTTTTAGACTGAGATGTAGGTTACGGGACAACACAGAGAAGACAGCCCCTTTAATACTGAGATGTAGGTTACGGGAAAACACAGAGGAGACAGCCCCTTTAAGACTGAGATGTAGGTTACGGGACAACACAGAGGAGACAGCCCCTTTAAGACTGAGATGTAAAGATGTGGGTTATGGGACAACACAGAGGAGACAGCCCATTTAAGACTGAGATGTAGGGATGTAGGTTACGGGTCAACACAGAGGAGACAGCCCCTTTAAGACTGAGATGTAGGTTACGGGACAACACAGAGAAGACAGCCCCTCTGAGACTGAGATGTAGGTTACGGGACAACACAGAGGAGACAGCCCCTTTAAGACTGAGATGTAGGGATGTAGGTTACGGGACAACACAGAGGAGACAGCCCCTTTAAGACTGAGATGTAGGTTACGGGACAACACCGAGGAGACAGCCCCTCTAAGACTGAGATGTAGGTTACGGGACAACACAGAGGAGACAGCCCCTTTAAGACTGAGATGTAGAGATGTAGGTTACGGGACAACACAGAGGAGACAGCCCCTTTAAGACTGAGATGTAGGAGATGTAGGTTATGGGACAACACAGAGAAGACAGCCCCTTTAAGACTGAGATGTAGGTTACGGGACAACACAGAGGAGACAGCCCCTTTAAGACTGAGATGTAGGGATGTAGGTTATGGGACAACACAGAGGAGACAGCCCCTCTGAGACTGAGATGTAGGTTACGGGACAACACAGAGTAGACAGCCCCTTTAAGACTGAGATGTAGGTTACGGGACAACACAGAGGAGACAGCCCCTTTAAGACTGAGATGTAGGGATGTAGGTTACGGGACAACACAGAGGAGACAGCCCCTTTAAGACTGAGATGTAGGAGATGTAGGTTATGGGACAACACAGAGGAGACAGCCCCTTTAAGACTGAGATGTAGGTTACGGGACAACACAGAGAAGACAGCCCCTCTGAGACTGAGATGTAGGTTACGGGACAACACAGAGTAGACAGCCCCTTTAAGACTGAGATGTAGGTTACGGGACAACACAGAGGAGACAGCCCCTTTAAGACTGAGATGTAGGGATGTAGGTTACGGGACAACACAGAGGAGACAGCCCCTTTAAGACTGAGATGTAGGAGATGTAGGTTATGGGACAACACAGAGAAGACAGCCCCTTTAAGACTGAGATGTAGGTTACGGGACAACACAGAGGAGACAGCCCCTTTAAGACTGAGATGTAGGGATGTAGGTTATGGGACAACACAGAGGAGACATCCCCTTTTAGACTGAGATGTAGGTTACGGGACAACACAGAGAAGACAGCCCCTTTAAGACTGAGATGTAGGGATGTAGGTTATGGGACAACACAGAGGAGACATCCCCTTTTAGACTGAGATGTAGGTTACGGGACAACACAGAGGAGACAGCCCCTTTAAGACTGAGATGTAGGTTACGGGACAACACCGAGGAGACAGCCCCTCTAAGACTGAGATGTAGGTTACGGGACAACACAGAGGAGACAGCCCCTTTAAGACTGAGATGTAGAGATGTAGGTTACGGGACAACACAGAGGAGACAGCCCCTTTAAGACTGAGATGTAGGGATGTAGGTTACAGAGGAGGGACAACACAGAGAGACAGCCCCTTTAAGACTGAGATGTAGGTTACGGGACAACACAGAGAAGACAGCCCCTCTAAGACTGAGATGTAGGTTACGGGACAACACAGAGGAGACAGCCCCTTTAAGACTGAGATGTAGGTTACGGGACAACACAGAGGAGACAGCCCTTTAAGACTGAGATGAGGATGTACGGGACAACACAGAGGAGACAGCCCCTTTAAGACTGAGATGTAGGTTACGGGACAACACAGAGGAGACAGCCCCTTTAAGACTGAGATGTAGGTTACGGGACAACACAGAGGAGACAGCCCCTTTAAGACTGAGATGTAGGGATGTAGGTTACGGGACAACACAGAGTTACGGGAGACAGCCCTTTAAGACTGAGATGTAGGACAATGTAGGTTATGGGACAACACAGAGGAGACAGCCCCTTTAAGACTGAGATGTAGTGATGTACGTTATGGGACAACACAGAGGAGACAGCCCCTTTAAGACTGAGATGTAGGTTACGGTACAACACCGAGGAGACAGCCCCTTTAAGACTGAGATGTAGGTTACGGGACAACACAGAGGAGACAGCCCCTTTAAGACTGAGATGTAGGGATGTAGGTTACGGGACAACACCGAGGAGACAGCCCCTTTAAGACTGAGATGTAGGTTACGGGACAACACAGAGGAGACAGCCCCTTTAAGACTGAGATGTAGAGATGTAGGTTACGGGACAACACAGAGGAGACAGCCCCTTTAAGACTGAGATGTAGGGATGTAGGGTACGGGTCAACACAGAGGAGACAGCCCCTTTAAGACTGAGATGTAGGTTACGGGACAACACAGAGGAGACAGCCCCTTTAAGACTGAGATGTAGGGATGTAGGTTACGGGACAACACAGAGGAGACAGCCCCTTTAAGACTGAGATGTAGGTTACGGGACAACACCGAGGAGACAGCCCCTCTAAGACTGAGATGTAGGTTACGGGACAACACAGAGGAGACAGCCCCTTTAAGACTGAGATGTAGAGATGTAGGTTACGGGACAACACAGAGGAGACAGCCCCTTTAAGACTGAGATGTAGGGATGTAGGTTATGGGTCAACACAGAGGAGACAGCCCCTTTAAGACTGAGATGTAGGTTACGGGACAACACAGAGTAGACAGCCCCTTTAAGACTGAGATGTAGGTTACGGGACAACACAGAGGAGACAGCCCCTTTAAGACTGAGATGTAGGGATGTAGGTTACGGGACAACACAGAGGAGACAGCCCCTTTAAGACTGAGATGTAGGAGATGTAGGTTATGGGACAACACAGAGAAGACAGCCCCTTTAAGACTGAGATGTAGGGATGTAGGTTATGGGACAACACAGAGGAGACATCCCCTTTTAGACTGAGATGTAGGTTACGGGACAACACAGAGAAGACAGCCCCTTTAAGACTGAGATGTAGGGATGTAGGTTATGGGACAACACAGAGGAGACATCCCCTTTTAGACTGAGATGTAGGTTACGGGACAACAAAGAGAAGACAGCCCCTTTAAGACTGGGAGGTAGGGACGTAGGTTATGGGACAACACAGAGGAGACATCCCCTTTTAGACTGAGATGTAGGTTACGGGACAACACAGAGAAGACAGCCCCTTTAATACTGAGATGTAGGTTACGGGAAAACACAGAGGAGACAGCCCCTATAAGACTGAGATGTAGGTTACGGGACAACACAGAGGAGACAGCCCTTTAAGACTGAGATGTAAAGATGTGGGTTATGGGACAACACAGAGGAGACAGCCCATTTAAGACTGAGATGTAGGGATGTAGGTTACGGGTCAAAACAGAGGAGACAGCCCCTTTAAGACTGAGATGTAGGTTACGGGACAACACAGAGAAGACAGCCCCTCTGAGACTGAGATGTAGGTTACGGGACAACACAGAGGAGACAGCCCCTTTAAGACTGAGATGTAGGGATGTAGGTTACGGGACAACACAGAGGAGACAGCCCCTTTAAGACTGAGATGTAGGTTACGGGACAACACCGAGGAGACAGCCCCTCTAAGACTGAGATGTAGGTTACGGGACAACACAGAGGAGACAGCCCCTTTAAGACTGAGATGTAGGGATGTAGGTTATGGGTCAACACAGAGGAGACAGCCCCTTTAAGACTGAGATGTAGGTTACGGGACAACACAGAGAAGACAGCCCCTCTGAGACTGAGATGTAGGTTACGGGACAACACAGAGTAGACAGCCCCTTTAAGACTGAGATGTAGGTTACGGGACAACACAGAGGAGACAGCCCCTTTAAGACTGAGATGTAGGGATGTAGGTTACGGGACAACACAGAGGAGACAGCCCCTTTAAGACTGAGATGTAGGTTACGGGACAACACAGAGGAGACAGCCCCTCTAAGACTGAGATGTAGGTTACGGGACAACACAGAGGAGACAGCCCCTTTAAGACTGAGATGTAGAGATGTAGGTTACGGGACAACACAGAGGAGACAGCCCCTTTAAGACTGAGATGTAGAGATGTAGGTTACGGGACAACACAGAGGAGACAGCCCCTTTAAGACTGAGATGTAGTGATGTACGTTACGGGACAACACAGAGGAGACAGCCCCTTTAAGACTGAGATGTAGGTTACGGTACAACACCGAGGAGACAGCCCCTTTAAGACTGAGATGTAGGTTACGGGACAACACAGAGGAGACAGCCCCTTTAAGACTGAGATGTAGGGATGTAGGTTACGGGACAACACCGAGGAGACAGCCCCTTTAAGACTGAGATGTAGGTTACGGGACAACACAGAGGAGACAGCCCCTTTAAGACTGAGATGTAGGGATGTAGGTTATGGGACAACACAGAGGAGACATCCCCTTTTAGACTGAGATGTAGGTTACGGGACAACACAGAGAAGACAGCCCCTTTAAGACTGAGATGTAGGGATGTAGGTTATGGGACAACACAGAGGAGACATCCCCTTTTAGACTGAGATGTAGGTTACGGGACAACAAAGAGAAGACAGCCCCTTTAAGACTGGGAGGTAGGGATGTAGGTTATGGGACAACACAGAGGAGACATCCCCTTTTAGACTGAGATGTAGGTTACGGGACAACACAGAGAAGACAGCCCCTTTAATACTGAGATGTAGGTTACGGGAAAACACAGAGGAGACAGCCCCTTTAAGACTGAGATGTAGGTTACGGGACAACACAGAGGAGACAGCCCCTTTAAGACTGAGATGTAGGTTACGGGACAACACCGAGGAGACAGCCCCTCTAAGACTGAGATGTAGGTTACGGGACAACACAGAGGAGACAGCCCCTTTAAGACTGAGATGTAGAGATGTAGGTTACGGGACAACACAGAGGAGACAGCCCCTTTAAGACTGAGATGTAGGGATGTAGGTTATGGGTCAACACAGAGGAGACAGCCCCTTTAAGACTGAGATGTAGGTTACGGGACAACACAGAGAAGACAGCCCCTCTGAGACTGAGATGTAGGTTACGGGACAACACAGAGTAGACAGCCCCTTTAAGACTGAGATGTAGGTTACGGGACAACACAGAGGAGACAGCCCCTTTAAGACTGAGATGTAGGGATGTAGGTTACGGGACAACACAGAGGAGACAGCCCCTTTAAGACTGAGATGTAGGTTACGGGACAACACAGAGGAGACAGCCCCTCTAAGACTGAGATGTAGGTTACGGGACAACACAGAGGAGACAGCCCCTTTAAGACTGAGATGTAGAGATGTAGGTTACGGGACAACACAGAGGAGACAGCCCCTTTAAGACTGAGATGTAGAGATGTAGGTTACGGGACAACACAGAGGAGACAGCCCCTTTAAGACTGAGATGTAGTGATGTACGTTATGGGACAACACAGAGGAGACAGCCCCTTTAAGACTGAGATGTAGGTTACGGTACAACACCGAGGAGACAGCCCCTTTAAGACTGAGATGTAGGTTACGGGACAACACAGAGGAGACAGCCCCTTTAAGACTGAGATGTAGGGATGTAGGTTACGGGACAACACCGAGGAGACAGCCCCTTTAAGACTGAGATGTAGGTTACGGGACAACACAGAGGAGACAGCCCCTTTAAGACTGAGATGTAGAGATGTAGGTTACGGGACAACACAGAGGAGACAGCCCCTTTAAGACTGAGATGTAGGGATGTAGGTTATGGGACAACACAGAGAAGACAGCCCCTTTAAGACTGAGATGTAGGTTACGGGACAACACAGAGAAGACAGCCCCTTTAAGACTGAGATGTAGGAGATGTAGGTTATGGGACAACACAGAGAAGACAGCCCCTTTAAGACTGAGATGTAGGTTACGGGACAACACAGAGGAGACAGCCCCTTTAAGACTGAGATGTAGGGATGTAGGTTATAGGACAACACAGAGGAGACATCCCCTTTTAGACTGAGATGTAGGTTACGGGACAACACAGAGAAGACAGCCCCTTTAAGACTGAGATGTAGGGATGTAGGTTATGGGACAACACAGAGGAGACATCCCCTTTTAGACTGAGATGTAGGTTACGGGACAACAAAGAGAAGACAGCCCCTTTAAGACTGGGAGGTAGGGATGTAGGTTATGGGACAACACAGAGGAGACATCCCCTTTTAGACTGAGATGTAGGTTACGGGACAACACAGAGAAGACAGCCCCTTTAATACTGAGATGTAGGTTACGGGAAAACACAGAGGAGACAGCCCCTTTAAGACTGAGATGTAGGTTACGGGACAACACAGAGGAGACAGCCCCTTTAAGACTGAGATGTAAAGATGTGGGTTATGGGACAACACAGAGGAGACAGCCCATTTAAGACTGAGATGTAGGGATGTAGGTTACGGGTCAACACAGAGGAGACAGCCCCTTTAAGACTGAGATGTAGGTTACGGGACAACACAGAGAAGACAGCCCCTCTGAGACTGAGATGTAGGTTACGGGACAACACAGAGGAGACAGCCCCTTTAAGACTGAGATGTAGGGATGTAGGTTACGGGACAACACAGAGGAGACAGCCCCTTTAAGACTGAGATGTAGGTTACGGGACAACACAGAGGAGACAGCCCCTTTAAGACTGAGATGTAGGGATGTAGGTTATGGGTCAACACAGAGGAGACAGCCCCTTTAAGACTGAGATGTAGGGATGTAGGTTATGGGACAACACAGAGGAGACAGACCCTTTAAGACTGAGATGTAGGTTACGGGACAACACAGAGGAGACAGCCCCTTTAAGACTGAGATGTAGGGATGTAGGTTACGGGACAACACCGCGGAGACAGCCCCTTTAAGACTGAGATGTAGGTTACGGGACAACACCGAGGAGACAGCCCCTCTAAGACTGAGATGTAGGTTACGGGACAACACAGAGGAGACAGCCCCTTTAAGACTGAGATGTAGAGATGTAGGTTACGGGACAACACAGAGGAGACAGCCCCTTTAAGACTGAGATGTAGAGATGTAGGTTACGGGACAACACAGAGGAGACAGCCCCTTTAAGACTGAGATGTAGTGATGTACGTTATGGGACAACACAGAGGAGACAGCCCCTTTAAGACTGAGATGTAGGTTACGGTACAACACCGAGGAGACAGCCCCTTTAAGACTGAGATGTAGGTTACGGGACAACACAGAGGAGACAGCCCCTTTAAGACTGAGATGTAGGGATATAGGTTACAGGACAACACAGAGAAGACAGCCCCTTTAAGACTGAGATGTAGGTTATAGGGCAACACAGAGGAGACAGCCCCTTTAAGACTGAGATGTAGGGATGTAGGTTATGGGACAACACAGAGAAGACAGCCCCTCTGAGACTGAGATGTAGGTTACGGGACAACACAGAGGAGACAGCCCCTTTAAGACTGAGATGTAGGTTACGGGAAAACACAGAGGAGACAGCCCCTTTAAGACTGAGATGTAGGAGATGTAGGTTATGGGACAACACAGAGAAGACAGCCCCTTTAAGACTGAGATGTATGAGATGTAGGTTATGGGACAACACAGAGAAGACAGCCCCTTTAAGACTGAGATGTAGGAGATGTAGGTTATGGGACAACACAGAGGAGACAGCCCCTTTAAGACTGAGATGTAGAGATGTAGGTTACGGGACAACACAGAGGAGACAGCCCCTTTAAGACTGAGATGTAGGTTACGGGACAACACAGAGGAGACAGCCCCTTTAAGACTGAGATGTAGGTTACGGGACAACACAGAGGAGACAGCCCCTTTAAGACTGAGATGTAGGGATGTAGGTTATGGGGCAACACAGAGGAGACAGCCCCTTTAAGACTGAGATGTAGGTTACGGGACAACACAGAGGAGACAGCCCCTTTAAGACTGAGATGTAGGTTACGGGACAACACAGAGGAGACAGCCCCTTTAATACTGAGATGTAGGTTACGGGACAACACAGAGGAGACAGCCCCTTTAAGACTGAGATGTAGGGATGTAGGTTATGGTTCAACACAGAGGAGACAGCCCCTTTAAGACTGAGATGTAGGTTACGGGACAACACAGAGGAGACATCCCCTTTAAGACTGAGATGTAGGTTACGGGACAACACAGAGGAGACAGCCCCTTTAAGACTGAGATGTAGGTTATAGGACAACACAGAGAAGACAGCCCCTTTAAGACTGAGATGTAGGTTACGGGACAACACAGAGGAGACAGCCCATTTAAGACTGAGATGTAGGTTACGGGACAACACAGAGGAGACAGCCCCTTTAAGACTGAGATGTAGGTTATGGGACAACACAGAGGAGACAGCCCCTCTAAGAAAAACAATTGATTGATTTCTGACCTCATGTGTAATTGACCAGGTGTGTTTTTCATATCCCATAACACCCCACAGCACTAGACTCTCACTAGGACTCCATATCCCACAGCACTAGACTCTCAGTAGGACTCCATATCCAATAACACCCCACAGCACTAGACTCTCACTAGGACTCCATATCCCATAACACCCCACAGCACTAGACTCTCACTAGGACTCCATATCCCACAGCACTAGACTCTCACTAGGGCTCCATATCCCATAACACCCCACAGCAATAGACTCTCACTAGGACTCCATATCCCATAACACCCCACAGCACTAGACTCTCACTAGGACTCCATACCCCATAACACCCCACAGCACTAGACTCTCACTAGGACTCCATATCCCATAACACCCCACAGCACTAGACTCTCACTAGGACTCCATATCCCATAACACCCCACAGCACTAGACTCTCACTAGGACTCCATATCCCATAACACCCCACAGCACTAGACTCTCACTAGGACTCCATATCCCATAACACCCCACAGCACTAGACTCTCACTAGGACTCCATATCCCATAACACCCCACAGCACTAGACTCTCACTAGGACTCCATATCCCATAACACCCCACAGCACTAGACTCTCACTAGGACTCCATATCCCATAACACCCCACAGCACTAGACTCTCACTAGGACTCCATATCCCATAACACCCCACAGCACTAGACTCTCACTAGGACTCCATATCCCATAACACCTCACAGCACTAGACTCTCACTAGGACTCCATATCCCATAACACCCCACAGCACTAGACTCTCACTAGGACTCCATATCCCATAACACCCCACAGCACTAGACTCTCACTAGGACTCCATATCCCATAACACCCCACAGCACTAGACTCTCACTAGGACTCCATATCCCATAACACCCCACAGCACTAGACTCTCACTAGGACTCCATATCCCATAACACCCCACAGCACTAGACTCTCACTAGGACTCCATATCCCATAACACCCCACAGCACTAGACTCTCACTAGGACTCCATATCCCATAACACCCCACAGCACTAGACTCTCACTAGGACTCCATATCCCATAACACCTCACAGCACTAGACTCTCACTAGGACTCCATATCCCATAACACCCCACAGCACTAGACTCTCACTAGGACTCCATATCCCATAACACCCCACAGCACTAGACTCTCACTAGGACTCTATATCCCATAACACCCCACAGCACTAGACTCTCATTAGGACTCCATATCCCATAACACCCCACAGCACTAGACTCTCACTAGGACTCCATATCCCATAACACCCCACAGCACTAGACTCTGTCTAGGACTCCATACCCCATAACACCCCACAGCACTAGACTCTCATTAGGACTCCATATCCCATAACACCCCACAGCACTAGACTCTCACTAGGACTCCATATCCCATCACACCCCACAGCACTAGACTCTCACTAGGACTCCATACCCCATAACACCCCACAGCACTAGACTCTGTCTAGGACTCCATACCCCATAACACCCCACAGCACTAGACTCTCATTAGGACTCCATATCCCATAACACCCCACAGCACTAGACTCTCACTAGGACTCCATATCCCATAACACCCCACAGCACTAGACTCTCACTAGGACTCCATATCCCATAACACCCCACAGCACTAGACTCTGTCTAGGACTCCATACCCCATAACACCCCACAGCACTAGACTCTCACTAGGACTCCATATCCCATAACACCCCACAGCACTAGACTCTCACTAGGACTCCATACCCCATAACACCCCACAGCACTAGACTCTCACTAGGACTCCATACCCCATAACACCCCACAGCACTAGACTCTCACTAGGACTCCATATCCCATAACACCCCACAGCACTAGACTCTCACTAGGACTCCATATCCCATAACACCCCACAGCACTAGACTCTCACTAGGACTCTATATCCCATAACACCCCACAGCACTAGACTCTCACTAGGACTCCATATCCCATAACACCCCACAGCACTAGACTCTCACTAGGACTCCATATCCCATAACACCCCACAGCACTAGACTCTGTCTAGGACTCCATACCCCATAACACCCCACAGCACTAGACTCTCATTAGGACTCCATATCCCATAACACCCCACAGCACTAGACTCTCATTAGGACTCCATATCCCATAACACCCCACAGCACTAGACTCTCACTAGGACTCCATATCCCATAACACCCCACAGCACTAGACTCTCACTAGGACTCCATACCCCATAACACCCCACAGCACTAGACTCTGTCTAGGACTCCATACCCCATAACACCCCACAGCACTAGACTCTCACTAGGACTCCATATCCCATAACACCCCACAGCACTAGACTCTCACTAGGACTCCATATCCCATAACACCCCACAGCACTAGACTCTCACTAGGACTCCATATCCCATAACACCCCACAGCACTAGACTCTGTCTAGGACTCCATACCCCATAACACCCCACAGCACTAGACTCTCACTAGGACTCCATATCCCATAACACCCCACAGCACTAGACTCTCACTAGGACTCCATACCCCATAACACCCCACAGCACTAGACTCTCACTAGGACTCCATACCCCATAACACCCCACAGCACTAGACTCTCACTAGGACTCCATATCTCATAACACCCCACAGCACTAGACTCTGTCTAGGACTCCATATCCCATAACACCCCACAGCACTAGACTCTCACTAGGACTCCATACCCCATAACACCCCACAGCACTAGACTCTCACTAGGACTCCATACCCCATAACACCCCACAGCACTAGACTCTCACGAGGACTCCATATCCCATAACACCCCACAGCACTAGACTCTGTCTAGGACTCCATATCCCATAACACCCCACAGCACTAGACTCTCACGAGGACTCCATATCCCATAACACCCCACAGCACTAGACTCTCACTAGGACTCCATATCCCATAACACCTCACAGCACTAGACTCTCACTAGGACTCCATACCCCATAACACCCCACAGCACTAGACTCTCACTAGGACTCCATAACCCATAACACCCCACATCACTAGACTCTCACTAGGACTCCATATCCCATAACACCCCACAGCACTAGACTCTCACTAGGACTCCATATCCCATAACACCCCACAGCACTAGACTCTCACTAGGACTCCATATCCCATAACACCCCACAGCACTAGACTCTCACTAGGACTCCATATCCCATAACACCCCACAGCACTAGACTCTCACTAGGACTCCATATCCCATAACACCCCACAGCACTAGACTCTGTCTAGGACTCCATATCCCATAACACCCCACAGCACTAGACTCTCACGAGGACTCCATATCCCATAACACCCCACAGCACTAGACTCTCACTAGGACTCCATATCCCATAACACCTCACAGCACTAGACTCTCACGGACTCCATACCCCATAACACCCCACAGCACTAGACTCTCACTAGGACTCCATAACCCATAACACCCCACATCACTAGACTCTCACTAGGACTCCATATCCCATAACACCCCACAGCACTAGACTCTCACTAGGACTCCATATCCCATAACACCCCACAGCACTAGACTCTCACTAGGACTCCATATCCCATAACACCCCACAGCACTAGACTCTCACTAGGACTCCATATCCCATAACACCCCACAGCACTAGACTCTCACTAGGACTCCATATCCCATAACACCCCACAGCACTAGACTCTCACAAGGACTCCATATCCCATAACACCCCACAGCACTAGACTCTCACAAGGACTCCATATCCCATAACACCCCACAGCACTAGACTCTCACTAGGACTCCATACCCCATAACACCCCACAGCACTAGACTCTCACTAGGACTCCATACCCCATAACACCCCACAGCACTAGACTCTCACTAGGACTCCATATCCCATAACACCCCACAGCACTAGACTCTCACTAGGACTCCATATCCCATAACACCCCACAGCACTAGACTCTCACTAGGACTCCATATCCCATAACACCCCACAGCACTAGACTCTCACTAGGACTCCATACCCCATAACACCCCACAGCACTAGACTCTGTCTAGGACTCCATATCCCATAACACCCCACAGCACTAGACTCTCACTAGGACTCCATATCCCATAACACCCCACAGCACTAGACTCTCACTAGGACTCCATACCCCATAACACCCCACAGCACTAGACTCTCACTAGGACTCCATACCCCATAACACCCCACAGCACTAGACTCTCACTAGGACTCCATATCCCATAACACCCCACAGCACTAGACTCTCACTAGGACTCCATATCCCATAACACCCCACAGCACTAGACTCTCACTAGGACTCCATATCCCATAACACCCCACAGCACTAGACTCTCACTAGGACTCCATACCCCATAACACCCCACAGCACTAGACTCTGTCTAGGACTCCATATCCCATAACACCCCACAGCACTAGACTCTCACTAGGACTCCATATCCCATAACACCCCACAGCACTAGACTAGTATGGAGAAGTATTTTAGCATGAATCTATCATCACGTAATACCACAGCACTAGACTGTCACTAGGACTCCATATCCCATAACACCCCACAGCACTAGACTCTCACTAGGACTCCATATCCCATAACACCCCACAGCACTAGACTCTCACTAGGACTCCATAACCCATAACACCCCACAGCACTAGACTAGTATGGAGAAGTATTTTAGCATGAATCTATCATCACGTAATACCACAGCACTAGACTGTCACTAGGACTCCATATCCCATAACACCCCACAGCACTAGACTCTCACTAGGACTCCATATCCCATAACACCCCACAGCACTAGACTAGTATGGAGAAGTATTTTAGCATGAATCTATCATCACGTAATACCACAGCACTAGACTCTCACTAGGACTCCATATCTCATAACACCTCACAGCACTAGACTCTCACTAGGACTCCATATCTCATAACACCTCACAGCACTAGACTGTCACTAGGACTCCATATCCCATAACACCCCACAGCACTAGACTCTCACTAGGACTCCATATCCCATAACACCCCACAGCACTAGACTAGTATGGAGAAGTATTTTAGCATGAATCTATCATCACGTAATACCACAGCACTAGACTCTCACAAGGACTCCATATCCCATAACACCCCACAGCACTAGACTAGTATGAGAAGTATTTTAGCATGAATCTATCATCACGTAATACCCACAGCACTAGACTCTCACTAGGACTCCATATCCCATAACACCCCACAGCACTAGACTAGTATGGAGAAGTATTTTAGCATGAATCTATCATCACGTAATACCACAGCACTAGACTCTCACTAGGACTCCATATCCCATAACACCCCACAGCACTAGACTAGTATGGAGAAGTATTTTAGCATGAATCTATCATCACGTAATACCACAGCACTAGACTCTCACTAGGACTCCATAACCCATAACACCCCACAGCACTAGACTCTCACTAGGACACCATATCCCATAACACCCCACAGCACTAGACTCTCACTAGGACTCCATATCCCATAACACCCCACAGCACTAGACTAGTATGGAGAAGTATTTTAGCATGAATCTATCATCACGTAATACCACAGCACTAGACTCTCACTAGGACTCCATATCCCATAACACCCCACAGCACTAGACTAGTATGGAGAAGTATTTTAGCATGAATCTATCATCACGTAATACCACAGCACTAGACTCTCACTAGGACTCCATAACCCATAACACCCCACAGCACTAGACTAGTATGGAGAAGTATTTTAGCATGAATCTATCATCACGTAATACCACAGCACTAGACTCTCACAAGGACTCCATATCCCATAACACCCCACAGCACTAGACTAGTATGGAGAAGTATTTTAGCATGAATCTATCATCACGTAATACCACAGCACTAGACTGTCACTAGGACTCCATATCCCATAACACCCCACAGCACTAGACTAGTATGGAGAAGTATTTTAGCATGAATCTATCATCACGTAATACCACAGCACTAGACTCTCACTAGGACTCCATACCCCATAACACCCCACAGCACTAGACTCTCACTAGGACTCCATATCCCATAACACCCCACAGCACTAGACTCTCACTAGGACTCCATATCCCATAACACCCCACAGCACTAGACTCTCACTAGGACTCCATATCCCATAACACCCCACAGCACTAGACTCTCACTAGGACTCCATATCCCATAACACCCCACAGCACTAGACTAGTATGGAGAAGTATTTTAGCATGAATCTATCATCACGTAATACCACAGCACTAGACTCTCACTAGGACTCCATATCCCATAACACCCCACAGCACTAGACTCTCACTAGGACTCCATATCCCATAACACCCCACAGCACTAGACTCTCACTAGGACTCCATATCCCATAACACCCCACAGCACTAGACTCTCACTAGGACTCCATATCCCATAACACCCCACAGCACTAGACTCTGTCTAGGACTCCATACCCCATAACACCCCACAGCACTAGACTCTCACTAGGACTCCATATCCCATAACACCCCACAGCACTAGACTCTCACTAGGACTCCATACCCCATAACACCCCACAGCACTAGACTCTCACTAGGACTCCATACCCCATAACACCCCACAGCACTAGACTCTCACTAGGACTCCATACCCCATAACACCCCACAGCACTAGACTCTGTCTAGGACTCCATACCCCATAACACCCCACAGCACTAGACTCTCATTAGGACTCCATATCCCATAACACCCCACAGCACTAGACTCTCACTAGGACTCCATATCCCATAACACCCCACAGCACTAGACTCTCACTAGGACTCCATACCCCATAACACCCCACAGCACTAGACTCTGTCTAGGACTCCATACCCCATAACACCCCACAGCACTAGACTCTCACTAGGACTCCATATCCCATAACACCCCACAGCACTAGACTCTCACTAGGACTCCATATCCCATAACACCCCACAGCACTAGACTCTCACTAGGACTCCATATCCCATAACACCCCACAGCACTAGACTCTGTCTAGGACTCCATACCCCATAACACCCCACAGCACTAGACTCTCACTAGGACTCCATATCCCATAACACCCACAGCACTAGACTCTCACTAGGACTCCATACCCCATAACACCCCACAGCACTAGACTCTCACTAGGACTCCATACCCCATAACACCCCACAGCATTAGACTCTCACTAGGACTCCATATCTCATAACACCCCACAGCACTAGACTCTGTCTAGGACTCCATATCCCATAACACCCCACAGCACTAGACTCTCACTAGGACTCCATACCCCATAACACCCCACAGCACTAGACTCTCACTAGGACTCCATACCCCATAACACCCCACAGCACTAGACTCTCACTAGGACTCCATATCCCATAACACCCCACAGCACTAGACTCTCACGAGGACTCCATATCCCATAACACCCCACAGCACTAGACTCTGTCTAGGACTCCATATCCCATAACACCCCACAGCACTAGACTCTCACGAGGACTCCATATCCCATAACACCCCACAGCACTAGACTCTGTCTAGGACTCCATACCCCATAACACCCCACAGCACTAGACTCTCACGAGGACTCCATATCCCATAACACCCCACAGCACTAGACTCTCACTAGGACTCCATATCCCATAACACCCCACAGCACTAGACTCTCACAAGGACTCCATATCCCATAACACCCCACAGCACTAGACTCTCACAAGGACTCCATATCCCATAACACCCCACAGCACTAGACTCTCACAAGGACTCCATATCCCATAACACCCCACAGCACTAGACTCTCACTAGGACTCCATACCCCATAACACCCCACAGCACTAGACTCTCACTAGGACTCCATACCCCATAACACCCCACAGCACTAGACTCTCACTAGGACTCCATATCCCATAACACCCCACAGCACTAGACTCTCACTAGGACTCCATATCCCATAACACCCCACAGCACTAGACTCTCACTAGGACTCCATATCCCATAACACCCCACAGCACTAGACTCACTAGGACTCCATACCCCATAACACCCCACAGCACTAGACTCTGTCTAGGACTCCATATCCCATAACACCCCACAGCACTAGACTAGTATGAGAAGTATTTTAGCATGAATCTATCATCACGTAATACCACAGCACTAGACTCTGTCTAGGACTCCATATCCCATAACACCCCACAGCACTAGACTCTCACTAGGACTCCATATCCCATAACACCCCACAGCACTAGACTCTCACTAGGACTCCATACCCCATAACACCCCACAGCACTAGACTCTGTCTAGGACTCCATACCCCATAACACCCCACAGCACTAGACTCTCACTAGGACTCCATATCCCATAACACCCCACAGCACTAGACTCTCACTAGGACTCCATATCCCATAACACCCCACAGCACTAGACTCTCACTAGGACTCCATATCCCATAACACCCCACAGCACTAGACTCTGTCTAGGACTCCATACCCCATAACACCCCACAGCACTAGACTCTCACTAGGACTCCATATCCCATAACACCCCACAGCACTAGACTCTCACTAGGACTCCATACCCCATAACACCCCACAGCACTAGACTCTCACTAGGACTCCATACCCCATAACACCCCACAGCCTTAGACTCTCACTAGGACTCCATATCTCATAACACCCACAGCACTAGACTCTGTCTAGGACTCCATATCCCATAACACCCCACAGCACTAGACTCTCACTAGGACTCCATACCCCATAACACCCCACAGCACTAGACTCTCACTAGGACTCCATACCCCATAACACCCCACAGCACTAGACTCTCACTAGGACTCCATATCCCATAACACCCCACAGCACTAGACTCTCACGAGGACTCCATATCCCATAACACCCACAGCACTAGACTCTGTCTAGGACTCCATATCCCATAACACCCCCACAGCACTAGACTCTCACTAGGACTCCATATCCCATAACACCCCACAGCACTAGACTCTGTCTAGGACTCCATACCCCATAACACCCCACAGCACTAGACTCTCACGAGGACTCCATATCCCATAACACCCCACAGCACTAGACTCTCACTAGGACTCCATATCCCATAACACCCCACAGCACTAGACTCTCACTAGGACTCCATATCCCATAACACCTCACAGCACTAGACTCTCACTAGGACTCCATACCCCATAACACCCCACAGCACTAGACTCTCACTAGGACTCCATAACCCATAACACCCCACAGCACTAGACTCTCACTAGGACTCCATATCCCATAACACCCCACAGCACTAGACTCTCACTAGGACTCCATATCCCATAACACCCCACAGCACTAGACTCTCACTAGGACTCCATATCCCATAACACCCCACAGCACTAGACTCTCACAAGGACTCCATATCCCATAACACCCCACAGCACTAGACTCTCACAAGGACTCCATATCCCATAACACCCCACAGCACTAGACTCTCACTAGGACTCCATACCCCATAACACCCCACAGCACTAGACTCTCACTAGGACTCCATACCCCATAACACCCCACAGCACTAGACTCTCACTAGGACTCCATATCCCATAACACCCCACAGCACTAGACTCTCACTAGGACTCCATATCCCATAACACCCCACAGCACTAGACTCTCACTAGGACTCCATATCCCATAACACCCCACAGCACTAGACTCTCACTAGGACTCCATACCCCATAACACCCCACAGCACTAGACTCTGTCTAGGACTCCATATCCCATAACACCCCACAGCACTAGACTAGTATGGAGAAGTATTTTAGCATGAATCTATCATCACGTAATACCACAGCACTAGACTCTGTCTAGGACTCCATATCCCATAACACCCCACAGCACTAGACTCTCACTAGGACTCCATATCCCATAACACCCCACAGCACTAGACTCTCACTAGGACTCTATATCCCATAACACCCCACAGCACTAGACTCTCACTAGGACTCCATATCCCATAACACCCCACAGCACTAGACTCTCACTAGGACTCCATATCCCATAACACCCACAGCACTAGACTCTGTCTAGGACTCCATACCCCATAACACCCCACAGCACTAGACTCTCATTAGGACTCCATATCCCATAACACCCCACAGCACTAGACTCTCACTAGGACTCCATATCCCATAACACCCCACAGCACTAGACTCTCACTAGGACTCCATACCCCATAACACCCCACAGCACTAGACTCTGTCTAGGACTCCATATCCCATAACACCCCACAGCACTAGACTCTCACTAGGACTCCATATCCCATAACACCCCACAGCACTAGACTCTCACTAGGACTCCATATCCCATAACACCCCACAGCACTAGACTCTCACTAGGACTCCATATCCCATAACACCCCACAGCACTAGACTCTCACTAGGACTCCATATCCCATAACACCCCACAGCACTAGACTCTGTCTAGGACTCCATATCCCATAACACCCCACAGCACTAGACTAGTATGGAGAAGTATTTTAGCATGAATCTATCATCACGTAATACCACAGCACTAGACTCTGTCTAGGACTCCATATCCCATAACACCCCACAGCACTAGACTCTCACTAGGACTCCATATCCCATAACACCCCACAGCACTAGACTAGTATGGAGAAGTATTTTAGCATGAATCTATCATCACGTAATACCACAGCACTAGACTGTCACTAGGACTCCATATCCCATAACACCCCACAGCACTAGACTCTCACTAGGACTCCATATCCCATAACACCCCACAGCACTAGACTCTCACTAGGACTCCATAACCCATAACACCCCACAGCACTAGACTAGTATGGAGAAGTATTTTAGCATGAATCTATCATCACGTAATACCACAGCACTAGACTGTCACTAGGACTCCATATCCCATAACACCCCACAGCACTAGACCTCACTAGGACTCCATATCCCATAACACCCCACAGCACTAGACTAGTATGGAGAAGTATTTTAGCATGAATCTATCATCACGTAATACCACAGCACTAGACTCTCACTAGGACTCCATAACCCATAACACCCCACAGCACTAGACTCTCACTAGGACTCCATATCCCATAACACCCACAGCACTAGACTAGTATGGAGAAGTATTTTAGCATGAATCTATCATCACGTAATACCACAGCACTAGACTGTCACTAGGACTCCATATCCCATAACACCCCACAGCACTAGACTCTCACTAGGACTCCATAACCCATAACACCCCACAGCACTAGACTAGTATGGAGAAGTATTTTAGCATGAATCTATCATCACGTAATACCACAGCACTAGACTCTCACTAGGACTCCATATCCCATAACACCCCACAGCACTAGACTAGTATGGAGAAGTATTTTAGCATGAATCTATCATCACGTAATACCACAGCACTAGACTGTCACTAGGACTCCATATCCCATAACACCCACAGCACTAGACTCTCACTAGGACTCCATATCCCATAACACCCCACAGCACTAGACTAGTATGGAGAAGTATTTTAGCATGAATCTATCATCACGTAATACCACAGCACTAGACTCTCACTAGGACTCCATATCTCATAACACCTCACAGCACTAGACTCTCACTAGGACTCCATATCTCATAACACCTCACAGCACTAGACTGTCACTAGGACTCCATATCCCATAACACCCCACAGCACTAGACTCTCACTAGGACTCCATATCCCATAACACCCCACAGCACTAGACTAGTATGGAGAAGTATTTTAGCATGAATCTATCATCACGTAATACCACAGCACTAGACTCTCACAAGGACTCCATATCCCATAACACCCCACAGCACTAGACTAGTATGGAGAAGTATTTTAGCATGAATCTATCATCACGTAATACCACAGCACTAGACTCTCACTAGGACTCCATATCCCATAACACCCCACAGCACTAGACTAGTATGGAGAAGTATTTTAGCATGAATCTATCATCACGTAATACCACAGCACTAGACTCTCACTAGGACTCCATATCCCATAACACCCCACAGCACTAGACTAGTATGGAGAAGTATTTTAGCATGAATCTATCATCACGTAATACCACAGCACTAGACTCTCACTAGGACTCCATAACCCATAACACCCCACAGCACTAGACTCTCACTAGGACACCATATCCCATAACACCCCACAGCACTAGACTCTCACTAGGACTCCATATCCCATAACACCCCACAGCACTAGACTAGTATGGAGAAGTATTTTAGCATGAATCTATCATCACGTAATACCACAGCACTAGACTCTCACTAGGACTCCATATCCCATAACACCCCACAGCACTAGACTAGTATGGAGAAGTATTTTAGCATGAATCTATCATCACGTAATACCACAGCACTAGACTCTCACTAGGACTCCATAACCCATAACACCCCACAGCACTAGACTAGTATGGAGAAGTATTTTAGCATGAATCTATCATCACGTAATACCACAGCACTAGACTCTCACAAGGACTCCATATCCCATAACACCCCACAGCACTAGACTAGTATGGAGAAGTATTTTAGCATGAATCTATCATCACGTAATACCACAGCACTAGACTGTCACTAGGACTCCATATCCCATAACACCCCACAGCACTAGACTAGTATGGAGAAGTATTTTAGCATGAATCTATCATCACGTAATACCACAGCACTAGACTCTCACTAGGACTCCATACCCCATAACACCCCACAGCACTAGACTCTCACTAGGACTCCATATCCCATAACACCCCACAGCACTAGACTCTCACTAGGACTCCATATCCCATAACACCCCACAGCACTAGACTCTCACTAGGACTCCATATCCCATAACACCCCACAGCACTAGACTCTCACTAGGACTCCATATCCCATAACACCCCACAGCACTAGACTAGTATGGAGAAGTATTTTAGCATGAATCTATCATCACGTAATACCACAGCACTAGACTCTCACTAGGACTCCATATCCCATAACACCCCACAGCACTAGACTCTCACTAGGACTCCATATCCCATAACACCCCACAGCACTAGACTCTCACTAGGACTCCATATCCCATAACACCCCACAGCACTAGACTCTCACTAGGACTCCATATCCCATAACACCCCACAGCACTAGACTCTGTCTAGGACTCCATACCCCATAACACCCCACAGCACTAGACTCTCACTAGGACTCCATATCCCATAACACCCCACAGCACTAGACTCTCACTAGGACTCCATACCCCATAACACCCCACAGCACTAGACTCTCACTAGGACTCCATACCCCATAACACCCCACAGCACTAGACTCTCACTAGACTCCATACCCCATAACACCCCACAGCACTAGACTCTGTCTAGGACTCCATACCCCATAACACCCCACAGCACTAGACTCTCATTAGGACTCCATATCCCATAACACCCCACAGCACTAGACTCTCACTAGGACTCCATATCCCATAACACCCCACAGCACTAGACTCTCACTAGGACTCCATACCCCATAACACCCCACAGCACTAGACTCTGTCTAGGACTCCATACCCCATAACACCCCACAGCACTAGACTCTCACTAGGACTCCATATCCCATAACACCCCACAGCACTAGACTCTCACTAGGACTCCATATCCCATAACACCCCACAGCACTAGACTCTCACTAGGACTCCATATCCCATAACACCCCACAGCACTAGACTCTGTCTAGGACTCCATACCCCATAACACCCCACAGCACTAGACTCTCACTAGGACTCCATATCCCATAACACCCCACAGCACTAGACTCTCACTAGGACTCCATACCCCATAACACCCCACAGCACTAGACTCTCACTAGGACTCCATACCCCATAACACCCCACAGCATTAGACTCTCACTAGGACTCCATATCTCATAACACCCCACAGCACTAGACTCTGTCTAGGACTCCATATCCCATAACACCCCACAGCACTAGACTCTCACTAGGACTCCATACCCCATAACACCCCACAGCACTAGACTCTCACTAGGACTCCATACCCCATAACACCCCACAGCACTAGACTCTCACTAGGACTCCATATCCCATAACACCCCACAGCACTAGACTCTCACGAGGACTCCATATCCCATAACACCCCACAGCACTAGACTCTGTCTAGGACTCCATATCCCATAACACCCCACAGCACTAGACTCTCACGAGGACTCCATATCCCATAACACCCCACAGCACTAGACTCTGTCTAGGACTCCATACCCCATAACACCCCACAGCACTAGACTCTCACGAGGACTCCATATCCCATAACACCCCACAGCACTAGACTCTCACTAGGACTCCATATCCCATAACACCCCACAGCACTAGACTCTCACAAGGACTCCATATCCCATAACACCCCACAGCACTAGACTCTCACAAGGACTCCATATCCCATAACACCCCACAGCACTAGACTCTCACAAGGACTCCATATCCCATAACACCCCACAGCACTAGACTCTCACTAGGACTCCATACCCCATAACACCCCACAGCACTAGACTCTCACTAGGACTCCATACCCCATAACACCCCACAGCACTAGACTCTCACTAGGACTCCATATCCCATAACACCCCACAGCACTAGACTCTCACTAGGACTCCATATCCCATAACACCCCACAGCACTAGACTCTCACTAGGACTCCATATCCCATAACACCCCACAGCACTAGACTCTCACTAGGACTCCATACCCCATAACACCCCACAGCACTAGACTCTGTCTAGGACTCCATATCCCATAACACCCCACAGCACTAGACTAGTATGGAGAAGTATTTTAGCATGAATCTATCATCACGTAATACCACAGCACTAGACTCTGTCTAGGACTCCATATCCCATAACACCCCACAGCACTAGACTCTCACTAGGACTCCATATCCCATAACACCCCACAGCACTAGACTCTCACTAGGACTCCATACCCCATAACACCCCACAGCACTAGACTCTGTCTAGGACTCCATACCCCATAACACCCCACAGCACTAGACTCTCACTAGGACTCCATATCCCATAACACCCCACAGCACTAGACTCTCACTAGGACTCCATATCCCATAACACCCCACAGCACTAGACTCTCACTAGGACTCCATATCCCATAACACCCCACAGCACTAGACTCTGTCTAGGACTCCATACCCCATAACACCCCACAGCACTAGACTCTCACTAGGACTCCATATCCCATAACACCCCACAGCACTAGACTCTCACTAGGACTCCATACCCCATAACACCCCACAGCACTAGACTCTCACTAGGACTCCATACCCCATAACACCCCACAGCCTTAGACTCTCACTAGGACTCCATATCTCATAACACCCCACAGCACTAGACTCTGTCTAGGACTCCATATCCCATAACACCCCACAGCACTAGACTCTCACTAGGACTCCATACCCCATAACACCCCACAGCACTAGACTCTCACTAGGACTCCATACCCCATAACACCCCACAGCACTAGACTCTCACTAGGACTCCATATCCCATAACACCCCACAGCACTAGACTCTCACGAGGACTCCATATCCCATAACACCCCACAGCACTAGACTCTGTCTAGGACTCCATATCCCATAACACCCCACAGCACTAGACTCTCACGAGGACTCCATATCCCATAACACCCCACAGCACTAGACTCTGTCTAGGACTCCATACCCCATAACACCCCACAGCACTAGACTCTCACGAGGACTCCATATCCCATAACACCCCACAGCACTAGACTCTCACTAGGACTCCATATCCCATAACACCCCACAGCACTAGACTCTCACTAGGACTCCATATCCCATAACACCTCACAGCACTAGACTCTCACTAGGACTCCATACCCCATAACACCCCACAGCACTAGACTCTCACTAGGACTCCATAACCCATAACACCCCACAGCACTAGACTCTCACTAGGACTCCATATCCCATAACACCCCACAGCACTAGACTCTCACTAGGACTCCATATCCCATAACACCCCACAGCACTAGACTCTCACTAGGACTCCATATCCCATAACACCCCACAGCACTAGACTCTCACAAGGACTCCATATCCCATAACACCCCACAGCACTAGACTCTCACAAGGACTCCATATCCCATAACACCCCACAGCACTAGACTCTCACTAGGACTCCATACCCCATAACACCCCACAGCACTAGACTCTCACTAGGACTCCATACCCCATAACACCCCACAGCACTAGACTCTCACTAGGACTCCATATCCCATAACACCCCACAGCACTAGACTCTCACTAGGACTCCATATCCCATAACACCCCACAGCACTAGACTCTCACTAGGACTCCATATCCCATAACACCCCACAGCACTAGACTCTCACTAGGACTCCATACCCCATAACACCCCACAGCACTAGACTCTGTCTAGGACTCCATATCCCATAACACCCCACAGCACTAGACTAGTATGGAGAAGTATTTTAGCATGAATCTATCATCACGTAATACCACAGCACTAGACTCTGTCTAGGACTCCATATCCCATAACACCCCACAGCACTAGACTCTCACTAGGACTCCATATCCCATAACACCCCACAGCACTAGACTCTCACTAGGACTCTATATCCCATAACACCCCACAGCACTAGACTCTCACTAGGACTCCATATCCCATAACACCCCACAGCACTAGACTCTCACTAGGACTCCATATCCCATAACACCCCACAGCACTAGACTCTGTCTAGGACTCCATACCCCATAACACCCCACAGCACTAGACTCTCATTAGGACTCCATATCCCATAACACCCCACAGCACTAGACTCTCACTAGGACTCCATATCCCATAACACCCCACAGCACTAGACTCTCACTAGGACTCCATACCCCATAACACCCCACAGCACTAGACTCTGTCTAGGACTCCATACCCCATAACACCCCACAGCACTAGACTCTCACTAGGACTCCATATCCCATAACACCCCACAGCACTAGACTCTCACTAGGACTCCATATCCCATAACACCCCACAGCACTAGACTCTCACTAGGACTCCATATCCCATAACACCCCACAGCACTAGACTCTGTCTAGGACTCCATATCCCATAACACCCCACAGCACTAGACTCTCACTAGGACTCCATATCCCATAACACCCCACAGCACTAGACTCTCACTAGGACTCCATACCCCATAACACCCCACAGCACTAGACTCTCACTAGGACTCCATATCCCATAACACCCCACAGCACTAGACTCTCACTAGGACTCCATATCTCATAACACCCCACAGCACTAGACTCTGTCTAGGACTCCATATCCCATAACACCCCACAGCACTAGACTCTCACTAGGACTCCATATCCCATAACACCCCACAGCACTAGACTCTCACTAGGACTCCATACCCCATAACACCCCACAGCACTAGACTCTCACTAGGACTCCATATCCCATAACACCCCACAGCACTAGACTCTCACGAGGACTCCATATCCCATAACACCCCACAGCACTAGACTCTGTCTAGGACTCCATATCCCATAACACCCCACAGCACTAGACTCTCACTAGGACTCCATATCCCATAACACCCCACAGCACTAGACTCTGTCTAGGACTCACATACCCATAACACCCCACAGCACTAGACTCTCATTAGGACTCCATATCCCATAACACCCCACAGCACTAGACTCTCACTAGGACTCCATATCCCATAACACCCCACAGCACTAGACTCTCACTAGGACTCCATACCCCATAACACCCCACAGCACTAGACTCTCACTAGGACTCCATAACCCATAACACCCCACAGCACTAGACTCTCACTAGGACTCCATATCCCATAACACCCCACAGCACTAGACTCTCACTAGGACTCCATATCCCATAACACCCCACAGCACTAGACTCTCACTAGGACTCCATACCCCATAACACCCCACAGCACTAGACTCTCACAAGGACTCCATATCCCATAACACCCCACAGCACTAGACTCTCACTAGGACTCCATATCCCATAACACCCCACAGCACTAGACTCTCACTAGGACTCCATATCCCATAACACCCCACAGCACTAGACTCTCACTAGGACTCCATACCCCATAACACCCCACAGCACTAGACTCTGTCTAGGACTCCATATCCCATAACACCCCACAGCACTAGACTAGTATGGAGAAGTATTTTAGCATGAATCTATCATCACGTAATACCACAGCACTAGACTCTGTCTAGGACTCCATATCCCATAACACCCCACAGCACTAGACTCTCACTAGGACTCCATATCCCATAACACCCCACAGCACTAGACTCTGTCTAGGACTCCATATCCCATAACACCCCACAGCACTAGACTCTCACGAGGACTCCATATCCCATAACACCCCACAGCACTAGACTCTGTCTAGGACTCCATACCCCATAACACCCCACAGCACTAGACTCTCACGGGACTCCATATCCCATAACACCCCACAGCACTAGACTCTCACTAGGACTCCATATCCCATAACACCCCACAGCACTAGACTCTCACTAGGACTCCATATCCCATAACACCTCACAGCACTAGACTCTCACTAGGACTCCATACCCCATAACACCCCACAGCACTAGACTCTCACTAGGACTCCATAACCCATAACACCCCACAGCACTAGACTCTCACTAGGACTCCATATCCCATAACACCCCACAGCACTAGACTCTCACTAGGACTCCATATCCCATAACACCCCACAGCACTAGACTCTCACTAGGACTCCATACCCCATAACACCCCACAGCACTAGACTCTCACAAGGACTCCATATCCCATAACACCCCACAGCACTAGACTCTCACTAGGACTCCATATCCCATAACACCCCACAGCACTAGACTCTCACTAGGACTCCATATCCCATAACACCCCACAGCACTAGACTCTCACTAGGACTCCATACCCCATAACACCCCACAGCACTAGACTCTGTCTAGGACTCCATATCCCATAACACCCCACAGCACTAGACTAGTATGGAGAAGTATTTTAGCATGAATCTATCATCACGTAATACCACAGCACTAGACTCTGTCTAGGACTCCATATCCCATAACACCCCACAGCACTAGACTCTCACTAGGACTCCATATCCCATAACACCCCACAGCACTAGACTAGTATGGAGAAGTATTTTAGCATGAATCTATCATCACGTAATACCACAGCACTAGACTGTCACTAGGACTCCATATCCCATAACACCCCACAGCACTAGACTCTCACTAGGACTCCATATCCCATAACACCCCACAGCACTAGACTCTCACTAGGACTCCATAACCCATAACACCCCACAGCACTAGACTAGTATGGAGAAGTATTTTAGCATGAATCTATCATCACGTAATACCACAGCACTAGACTGTCACTAGGACTCCATATCCCATAACACCCCACAGCACTAGACTCTCACTAGGACTCCATATCCCATAACACCCCACAGCACTAGACTAGTATGGAGAAGTATTTTAGCATGAATCTATCATCACGTAATACCACAGCACTAGACTCTCACTAGGACTCCATAACCCATAACACCCCACAGCACTAGACTCTCACTAGGACTCCATATCCCATAACACCCCACAGCACTAGACTAGTATGGAGAAGTATTTTAGCATGAATCTATCATCACGTAATACCACAGCACTAGACTGTCACTAGGACTCCATATCCCATAACACCCCACAGCACTAGACTCTCACTAGGACTCCATAACCCATAACACCCCACAGCACTAGACTAGTATGGAGAAGTATTTTAGCATGAATCTATCATCACGTAATACCACAGCACTAGACTCTCACTAGGACTCCATATCCCATAACACCCCACAGCACTAGACTAGTATGGAGAAGTATTTTAGCATGAATCTATCATCACGTAATACCACAGCACTAGACTCTCACTAGGACTCCATAACCCATAACACCCCACAGCACTAGACTCTCACTAGGACACCATATCCCATAACACCCCACAGCACTAGACTCTCACTAGGACTCCATATCCCATAACACCCCACAGCACTAGACTCTCACTAGGACTCCATATCCCATAACACCCCACAGCACTAGACTCTCACTAGGACTCCATATCCCATAACACCCCACAGCACTAGACTCTCACTAGGACTCCATATCCCATAACACCCCACAGCACTAGACTCTCACTAGGACTCCATACCCCATAACACCTCACAGCACTAGACTCTCACTAGGACTCCATATCCCATAACACCCCACAGCACTAGACTAGTATGGAGAAGTATTTTAGCATGAATCTATCATCACGTAATACCACAGCACTAGACTGTCACTAGGACTCCATATCCCATAACACCCCACAGCACTAGACTCTGTCTAGGACTCCATATCCCATAACACCCCACAGCACTAGACTCTCACTAGGACTCCATATCCCATAACACCCCACAGCACTAGACTCTCACTAGGACTCCATATCCCATAACACCCCACAGCACTAGACTCTCACTAGGACTCCATATCCCATAACACCCCACAGCACTAGACTCTCACTAGGACTCCATATCCCATAACACCCCACAGCACTAGACTCTCACTAGGACTCCATATCCCATAACACCCCACAGCACTAGACTCTCACTAGGACTCCATACCCCATAACACCCCACAGCACTAGACTCTCACTAGGACTCCATATCCCATAACACCCCACAGCACTAGACTCTCACTCTTTAATACGAATTACATTTTATTTTTTACATCTAATTTCACAACTGAATTTTAGAACTGAAAAAAAAAATGACAATTTGTCATCATTTCTAATTAAAATCTACATACTTCCAGAAATGTTCCAGTTTTGACATGGAGACCCGTTGGAGATTGACAGGCTAATCAGATTCTGTGTGAATATGTAGTTATCCTGACACTAACCCAGCCCTCAGCTGTCATTCCTCTGAGTTGTCCTGTGGGACTCCTGGAACCCTCTCCGTCCCAAATGGAAACTCCTTCCCTGTTTAGTGCACTACCATTGACCAGATCCCAATTGAGCCCTAGGAGGCTTTCGACATAAATAGTGCAATAAATAGGGATTAGGGTGTAATTTGGGACATATGTAAAAAAAAAAATATTTAAAAAATTTAAAAATTTAAAAAATGACCTAGGACAGCCAGCGAGACATGACAATCAATGCCAGGGTGGAGGTATTGATGAAAGGTGTTAGAAATGACTGGGCATTATTACATGGAGTCCTCAAGCACACTCTGGGCATCTCTGGGGTGTTGGAGGAAGGTGTGTGTGTGTGTGTGTGTGTGTGTGTGTGTGTGTGTGTGTGTGTGTGTGTGTGTGTGTGTGTGTGCGTGCGTGCGTGCGTGCGTGCGTGCGTGCGTGCGTGCGTGCGTGTGTGTGTGTGTGCAGGTCCTGGATCACTTTACAGCCTCTTGACAGCAGAAGCAGACTGGAATATAATCCTCCTGTTACTGTGACCCAGACTGGAATATAATCCTCCTGTTACTGTGACCCAGACTGGAATATAATCCTCCTGTTACTGTTACTGTGACCCAGACTGGAATATAATCCTCCTGTTACTGTGACCCAGACTGGAATATAATCCTCCTGTTACTGTGACCCAGACTGGAATATAATCCTCCTGTTACTGTGACCCAGACTGGAATATAATCCTCCTGTTACTGTGACCCAGACTGGAATATAATCCTCCTGTTACTGTGACCCAGACTGGAATATAATCCTCCTGTTACTGTGACCCAGACTGGAATATAATCCTCCTGTTACTGTGACCCAGACTGGAATATAACCCAGTTACTGTGACCCAGACTGGAATAATCCTC
>NW_027040056.1:141940-143345 GCF_034236695.1 Oncorhynchus nerka | reverse complement strand
AACGGTCCAGAAAGCACTTTTACAAGGGTGTAGCGGTATTTATTAGAGAGGGGTAAAGAAAGATTTTGTTCGGGCGCCAGGCAGGTATTAACCATGCCGAAAGGAAAGAGTAGAATAGAGAGAGTACCACTGGTGACCCACACACATCAGCAGAAGAGACTGCCTAGAGTGTAGCCTGTTTACCAGATAGCCAGTGGAGAGAAAAAAAGAATACACACCATATAAAACCCACATCACAGCACAGGGGTAACCCAAACACGAATACCTCATACAATAATACTAATACTAATAATGGCAGAGCAATTCAACAGCAACTTCATACAAGAACGAACCCAGTCATCAACATAGGATTTGCAATAATCTGTATTATTTTCTAGTGGGTGAGTGCAGAGGGTATGAATGGGGGTGTTCATCGACACAACAAAGGCCTTAAAATGTCCAGTCTTCGGCCACATGTCATTAGTACACCTCACCTCAATACAGTTCACATAACAATGCACAACTTGCAAGCAACCTCCCTTTTAACTAAAATGTCCATCAAAATACTTCTGGCAGGGCAATAATAGTCCAGCTCTAATGAACTTCAAGGGGAAGTGCATTTGAAAAATAGAGAGTCTGTTGCAGGGTAAAGCACTGGAACGAGAGGGAAGAGAAATAGAGAGAAAAAGAGAAATCTTAGCTGTGGTCTTCAGGCCTGCCGTGTACCGTCTGACTGTCCGATGGTTTGTTGGTTTGTATGTTAAAGCTTCGCAACAATGTTGCTACGAATCCATGCGATCCATAACGGGCGCGGTCCCAAACAAAAACAACCACGATCTAAAGCGATCACACCGATGATTGAGTTAACTACATTATAAACTACAAACGCTGAAAACAAAACACCTCTGCAGCACAGCACACACAATCAAACTGTCGCGCCACCCAATAGCTCCTCCCCAAAGAGCTGAACGAACTCTCTTTATCGCCTCCTTCCTTACTGCTCATGCGCTCTTAAAGTGGCAGTGCACGGTGAAGGCTCCGAGCAGATTTCGCCACAAGGGTGATAAGTTTTTTTTTTTTAAGTTCACATTTTCGACTTTTCGACAAACATATTCCTTTATGCGCATGTAAAATAAAATTAAAAATGATGATAATAAAATTGGACAAAAGTATATTCATACAGTTCAGACACATGTGTAATTGACAAAAACATCGAAAGAATTTCGAAAAACGGTCCAGAAAGCACTTTTTCTAAGGTGTGATAAGTTTGACAAAAAAAATCATTTTTTCAAAATTTTGCTTTTGGATGTTGACTTGGGTTACATTTCCAATATGAAAACCAAGGTGGAGCGCACAGTTTTACAACTGGCAATTGCCATATGGCATTTGCAATACACTTTGCATGAATCAACGCCGAATTGGGTGG
>NW_027040056.1:140045-141440 GCF_034236695.1 Oncorhynchus nerka | reverse complement strand
CAGGATATGAGTTTATTTATAGCTCTCCTGTGCCAACCGGAAGTGCCTTAAATGGTGTCATAGTGGCAGTTTCCAAGGGTTAAAAAGGTCAGATCTTTTCAAAACTTCATTATATGTGATTAGCCAACCCCCATAAACTGTAAGTCAGTCATTTCTCCCAACAGATGTCAAAGAAAAGCTCTCACACACACACACAGCAAGGATGGAGTGAAAAGTGCGGTGCTCAAAGACACAGAGAGCAGGCAATGGCATAAACATAATCTCTAGGCCGTGCCGAGTTCAACGAGATATCCCGCTTGACCGTAGCTCATCGGTCTGAGCGCAGCGACCATGAGAAAGTAGGCCCAAAATGAAGCCTGCCCCACAACGTCATTTGCTTTTGTTTGACAGTGAGAGAACCGTTAGGGTGAGAAGCACAATTCGACCTCAGGTACGTTCCTAAGGTCCTTCCGATCCGTGCAAGCCTAACCTTGACCGTGTGGCATTAACCCTTAACTGTTAAAAGGTGTTTACTTCAGACAGTTTGCATTGACTTCTCTCCCCATAGGAATACATTGCCTGCACCCCTAAATTCAACCTGAAGCCTATGTGGGTTATGAATGTCGTATGAACCTGTCTTCGATGACAGTCCATCAGGCCACTACGAGGTCTACCTGTGTTGATTCTAAGCTTCCTGGACCAACCGGAAGTGGTTAAAATCGCCCTAAAAGTGTATATCCATACCCTGCCTGCAGTTTGATAGACATAGTGCATTCAACCCTGTGTAAATCAGTCAGTTCTTAACGTAAGGACTTAAAACTCCGGATTCTGTAAAAGCATACCCCAATGAGGATATGTGTTGACTTATAGCTTCCTGTGCCAACCGGAAGTGCCATAATTGGTGTCTCAGGGGCTGTTTCGAGGGGTTAAAAAAAATCAGATCTTTCCAAAACTTCATATATGTGATTAGGCAACCCCCATGAACTGTAAATCAGTCATTTTTCCCATAAAATTTCAAAGGAAAACTAAATCACACACACACACAGCTTGGAAGTAGGGACCCATTGGGGTGCGTAGAGACATACACTGCCCGCATTAGTTAACCTTATTGGAACTTTTAACCAGTTGGAGATATGGCTGAATACTGCCCCCTTTGGAGGAAGTGCGTGCCCATAGTAAACAGAATTTTTTTTTGTCCAAAATTTTTAATATATGCATATAATAATTATTATTGAATAGAAAACTCTAAAGTTTCTAAAACCGTTTAAATTATGTCTGTATGTAAAGCAGAACTCTCAGGGCAGCCTTTCTCCCAAACTCTCTCTTTGGCAACAGAAAAGTTGGGACAACTTTGACGTCAATTCATACATGTCTCTAGATAATTTTGTACAAGGTGAGAGCTGAAGTGCACCTTTA
>NW_027040056.1:114982-139545 GCF_034236695.1 Oncorhynchus nerka | reverse complement strand
CATTGTATTTTCGTTATATATGTGGTCAGGCCAGGGTGTGACAGGGGTTTATGTTATTGTTTTTCGTATTGGGGTTTGTAGCATTTGGGATCGCGGCTGAATAGGGGTGTGTCTAGTTAGGCTTGGCTGCCTGAGGCGATTCTCAATCAGAGTCAGGTGATTCTCGTTGCCTCTGATTGGGAACCGTATTTAGGTAGCCTTAGTTTCACATTGTATTTCGTGGGTGATTGTTCCTGTCTTTGTGTATTCACCAGATAGGCTGTATTAGGTTTCACGTTCCGTTTGTTGTTTTCATAGTTATAAGTTATTTCATGTATCATTCCGTTTTCATTCATTAAAGATCATGAGTAACCACAACGCTGCATTTCGGTCCGACTCTCTTTCAACAACAGACGAACGCCGTTACAAAGTGTAGGAGTGCCAACAAAGAAGATCGTCAAAGATAATGAATGTTTTATATTTTATTTCTGCGTTTTGTGTAGCGCGCCGGCTTTGCTAATTATTTTGTTTACGTCCCTTTCGGGTATTTCGGGATGTTGCATGCTATCAGATAATAGCTTCTCATACTTTCGACGAAAAGCATTTTAAAAATCTGACTTGTTGGCTGGATTGACAACGAGTGTAGCTTTAATTCAGTACCCTGCATGTGTGTTTTAATGAACGTTTGAGTTTTAACGAGTGCTATTAGCATTTAGCGTAACGCATTTGCATTTCCAGATGGCTAGATGGGACGCATGCGTGTCGGGTCGACGTAAGAGGTTAAGGGAACATTTTGCCATTTGCTGTATGGTTAGTGAGAAAGTCCATATTGCAAATGTACGGTCCCTTACTAGACGTCCGAAAACTTTTGTAAAATTTGCGGATGGCGTCGGGCCGAGCGGCAGGGCGGACCTACGGGAAGTCATCAAATGAACTTTGTCGGACATTCCGTTTCCGTTTATAAAATAATCCAATTTTGGTCATTTTTCCGCTGTCCCGGAAAATCCCACAAGAGGGCATAAGCAATCATATTGCTATTGGACAAAACATCACGAATCACGACGGGGCCTTATCTCGAAAACGGAAAATATTTTGAAGCCGAAACTTGGTGAGCGTAGGTTTGGCATAATGGGCAGTTGGCCCCGAACAAGATGGCGTCTAGGCCTCAACGGTTTTTGAGTTATGGCCATTTCTCTGGGATTAAAGGTCCAAAATGAAAATAGAGAAATTATTTTTCCACTTCACGTCAAAGTCAAGGAGCCTCCGGTGTCAATAAAAAAAGAACCAGCCATTTATCTATTGTCATTTAAGAAAAATCGTACAATGACAGATTGGTGATGTTCAAAGATAGGTGGGGGGGGTTTCAACAGTTACAGATCCAGTTGCAGGGGATTCATACAAATCTTTTTAAAGTGTGCTGCGGAGCTCTACGAGATTTCTGTGATTTTCTATGACTTTCTGAAATAACACACACTCACTAAACCCTCCGTAAATAACTCAGTTCTTAACGTAAAGACTTAAAACTCAGGATTCTGTAAAGGCATACCCCAATCAGGATATGAGTTTATTTATAGCTTCCTGTGCCAACCGGAAGTGCCTTAAATGGCGTCATAGTGGCAGTTTCCAAGGGTTAAAAAGGTCAGATCTTTTCAAAAACTTCGCATGTGTGATTAGCCAACCCCCATAAACTGTAAGGCAGTCATTTCTCCCAACAGATGTCGAAGAAAAGCTCTCTCTCACACACACACACACAGAAGGATGGAGTGACAAAGTGCGGTGCTTAAAGACACACAGAGCCTGCAATGGCATTTCCATATTCTCTAGGCCGTGCAGAGTTCAACGAGATGCCCCGCTTGACCGTAGCTCGCTCGGTGTAAGCGCAGCGACCATTGGAAAAGTAGGCCCAAAATGAAGCCTGCCCCACAACGTCATTTGCTTTTGGGTGACAGTGAGAGAACCGTTAGGGTGAGAAACACAATTCGACCTCAGGTACGTTCCTAAGGTCCTCCCGATCCGTGCAAGCCTAACCTTGACCGTGTGGCATTAACCCTTAACAGTTAAAAGAAGGTGTTTACATCAAACAGTTTGCATTGACTTCTCTCCCCATAGGAATACATTGCCTGCACCCCTAAATTCAACCTGAAGCCTATATGGGTTATGAATGCCGTATGAACCTGTCTTCGGTAACAGTCCATCAGGCCAGTACGAGGTCTACCTGTGTTGATTCTAAGCTTCCTGGACCAACCGGAAGTGGTTAAAATCACCCTAAAAGTGTATATCCATACCCTGCCTGCAGTTTGATAGACATAGTGCATTCAACCCTGTGTAAATCAGTCAATTCTTAACGTAAAGACTTAAAACTCAGGATTTTGTAAATGCATACCCCAATGAGGATATGTGTTGACTTATAGCTTCCTGTGCCAACTGGAAGTGCCATAATTGGTTTCTCATGGGCTGTTTCGAAGGGTTAAAAAAGTCAGATCTGTCCAAAACTTCATATGTGTGATTAGGCAACCCCCATGAACTGTAAATCAGTCATTTATCCCATAAAATGTCAAAGGAAAACTAAATCACACACACACACAACTTGGAAGGAGGGACGTATTGGGGTGCGTAGAGACAGACAGTGGCTGCAATAGTTAGCTTTGTTCGAGCTAAAAAAGAACCGTCAGACCTAGAGTTCCGAAACTTTAGAAACCTGTTCTAGACCTCCGGTCGATAGTGCGTGGTGAGTTACGTGCCTCTAGAAGGTTCTCGAACCGAGAAACAGCCTCGTACATTTGCAATGACTTCAATTCATTTTGACCATTACGAAAATGATGACATTTAGAAAAGTCTCAGAGACACAAGACTAGGTGCATTGCGACCGTCTCGGCCCATAGAGACGGAACTCAACGTTTCTGTCCGATAGCTCATTCAAGGACCCCATAGCAAGGCATGGAAAAAAGTGGATTTTCAGCACCAATTAGGGTTTTACTCGGGCACCGAAGGACCTATCGAGCCGAAACTTGGGATTCGGGGTCGCCTCACATAGACCTACACATAATGTCCGACCTGGATCCGCAGCTAGAACGTAACTGTGTTTTACGTTTTTATTATGTTTTTAACTGAAGGCGCTGTGAATTGTGGGCCTGCTCTGACATGTGATAGTTGGCTTCTAAATGAGTTGGAAAAAGTGGGTTTGGTGTCAATTGGTATCAGCTTGGTGTCAGAATGATATCTAATTGACTGATGGACGGTGACTTGCTTGTGACTCTTTTCCATTTGCAATATGTTTAAACAGTGAGGTACCATCACAAAAGTGACACTCTGAAATCAACCCTAACGAGCGATGGAAAAGACCCACTATCAATGCCCGGCCATCCCGAGTTCATCGGGCCAGTCAATTTCGCATTCCTGCAGGATTTTTATAACATGACAAATTCGTGATGGTACATGCCCATTGAACCATATTGCAAATGCACAGTGACTTTGCAAAAGTGAGAAAACATAAACAAATGGACATCATGAAATCAACACAACGAGCGATGGAGAAGACCCACTATCAATGCCCGGCCATCCTGTGTTCATCAGGCCAGTCAATGTTGCATTTCTGCAGGATTTTTGAGCATGTCAAATTTCTTATTGTAAATGCCCATTGAACCATATTGCAAATGCATGTGCATTTGCAATATGATTCTATAGTGAAAAAACATCACCAAATGGACATGACGAAATCAACACGAGTGATGGAAAGGAACAACTATCACTGCCAGGCCAACGTGTGTTCATCAGGCCAGTCAATTTTGCATTTCTGCAGGATTTTTGAGCATGTCAAATTTCTTATGGCATTTGGCCCCCAAAAAAGTGACTTTTGACTTCCTATGAAATCATATCCTGTAAATGGACAAAACATATTCCTTATGTAAAATAAAAATAACAATAAAATTGGACAAAAGTATATTCATACAGTTCAGACACATGTGTAATTGACAAAAACATCGAAAGAATTTCTAAAAACGGTCCAGAAAGCACTTTTTTAAGGGGTGATAAGTTTGACAAAAAAATCATTTTTTCAAAATTTAGCTTTTGGATGTTGACTTGGGTTACATTTCCAGTATGAAAAACCAAGGTGGAGCGCACTCGCCACCTGTTGGATTTTTAAAGTTTTACAACTGGCAATTGCCATATGGCATTTGCAGTACACTTTGCATGAATCAACGCCGAATTGGGTGGTATTGGACATCGTGTATATGGTTTGTCCGATGCCAATGACTTCCCATTCTTTTTTGTCCAATTCAGGGGGGTATTCCCTTACATGTTTTAGATGTGTGTGTTTGTGCATCTCATTTACACATACACACAACCAATAGGTCACATGTCAGTACAGACACACAACCTTTAGGTCATATGGGGGGAGAGGCGTTGTGCCGTGAGGTGTCGCTTTGTTTTGTTTTTTAAACCCGAGTTGCTGGTCTCTTGCACTATATGGAAGGTAGTTCCATCCAATCATGGCGCTATATAATACTGTGCGTTTAATTTGTTCCTGATTTGGGGACTGTGAAAAGACCCCTGTTGGCATGTCTGGTGGGGTAAGTGTGTGTGTTGACTATGCAAACAATGAGGAATTAAAACAAGAAATGCAGTCAACCTTTCCTCAACTACCAGAAACAAAGGTAAACAAATCTGGTTCCACAAGTGGTGTGATCCACAATCCCTTTTTCTCCAGACCCAGTCTGTCCCCAATCAGCAAACGTATGGTAGACAGAAGAGAAACACACATTTAAAAGACACGGCATTTTGGAAGTCAAATTGTTTATTGAACAAATCACGCAAGAGTAGTAGGAACACCAGGCCAAATCAGATGTCAATTTTAGTCGTATAGTATTGTAGTGTTCTCCCCTGTAAACAATTTGCATGACGATGCGCAAGTGAAGGAGATCCTCATTTCAAACAAGCGCATTAGTTTGCACAATTTCTCACCTCATTTACCTTTGCCCTTTTTTTCAAATGGAGGCACAGTAATAGGGGAAAGACGATTAAGGAGTTGGGCAAACCGAATTATGATCTCCCTATCTAGCTTGTCGAGGGGTCGGCCGTCTGTTCAAGGCCGGCCACCGCTTCTGCAGAGGCACTTTGAAGCAAGGTAAGACATGCCTCATAATATCAAGAAAAATGGTCCAGGTTTCAAACAATATAGCATTGGTAATGATAGACGTAACTGTCTTCTGGTAGATGGAAAGGCTTTCCCAAAAACATTCTCTATTATATGTTCACCAGCTAATAGTAGGCCTACCAATACAGTATAGAGTGTTCACCCACTACCCATTGTGAGTGAAAATGCACTTTGGTGATACAATTGTACTTTTAAATATTTTTACAGATATGAGGCTTCATGTTCAAAATCGTTCAGTGGGGGGTTTCTTCAGCATATCATTATACACAATAAGGCCATAAAGTTCATCAAGGACAACAACCACCCGAGCTCTGCCTGTTCACCCCGCTATCATCCAGAAGGCGAGGTCAGTACAGGTGCATCAAGGCAGGGACCGAGAGACTGAAAAACAGCTTCTATCTCAAGGCCATCAGACTGTTAAACAGCCACCACTAACATTGAGTGGCTGCTGCCAACATACTGACTCAACTCCAGCCACTTTAATAATGGAAATTGATGTAAAAATATATCACTAGCCACTTTAAACAATGCTATTATGTTTAAATACCCTACATTACTCATCTCATATGTATATACTGTACTCGATACCATCTACTGCATCTTTATGTAATACATGCATCACTAGCCACTTTAAACTATGCCACTTCGTTTACATACCCTACATTACTCATCTCATATGTATATACTGTACTCGATACCATCTACTGCATCTTGCCTATGCCGTTCTGTACCATCACTCATTCATATATCTTTATGTACATATTCTTTATCCCTTTACAATTGTTTGTATAAGGTAGTAGTTTTGGAATTGTTAGGTTAGATTACTCGTTGGTTATTACTGCATTGTCCGAACTAGAAGCACAAGCATTTCGCTACACTCGCATTATCATCTGCTAACCATGTGTATGTGACAAATAAAATTAGATTTGATTGCGTTGGTAAATTCACTCTGGCTATCTACACTTTCATCTGTGTGACAGAACGCAGAACTACTGATGAATTTACAAATGTGCAACACCTGCTGAATATGACCGGTGTCAGTAAAAGTAGACAACAGAAGTAATTGTTAGTCATGAACACTATAGATAACATGTTAACAGCCTAACCAGCTCTGCTACACTGAGTAAAATGGTCAGTGAGGTGTTCTCTCGTTTCTGTCTGGAATAAGCTAGCTAACAAGCTAGCCAACTTTAGCCAGTTAGCTTGGGTGCTTGGTTGGGACAAGCATGGATTTGTCAGGCAAGCTGCAAAGGACAAGTAGGCTGCAAATCTCCATTGATTATCAGTGCAATTCTGACAGCCAGCTGAAAACGTTTGAGAGGGTTAATCTAATGTTCCTTCGTTCGATTTGTAGCTTCTCTTGCTAGGATAAGTTATTGATCTTGTTGATGTTCATAACTGAGGGAGAGAGAGCCTATCTTTTCCTGGTTGTTTGATCAATGGGACTGTAAAGATCCCAAATGTAAGAGGACTCATGTGAATGTTAACCAGCCATTGAAAAAGAGTGGGACAACATTCCACAGGCCACAAATAACAGCCTGATTAACTCTATGCAAAGGACATCTGTTGTGCTGAATTAGGCAAATGTGGTTCACTCCAGATATTGACTGGTTTTCTGATTCACGCCCCTACCTTAAAAAAAAAAAAAAGAGTTATTTGTATTCCCAGTCATTTGAAATCTACAGATTAGGTCCTAATGAATTGATTTCAATTTACTGATTTCCTTAAACGAACTGTAACCCAGTAAAATGTTTGAAATTATTGCATGTTGCATTTACACTTTTGTTCAGTATATAAAAGGGTAACTCTCAACCCCAATTTCAGCTTTTGTCCAACCCCCTAAAATGAAATAAAAATGCATTCAGGTAAGAAGTAGTGCGTGGAGGGAAATGACTCATCAATACAGCATTCATTTTGGGTGAGGATAAACATTGTTGGGGTCAAGTGCAACTCTTGCTCACTAAAGCATACTTACCAGAAGTCCACTGGCATGATTTGATAATACAATAATGTGCATTGCAAGCAAATATGGTTCTGGACATATATCTTACAGTGATAAAGCACTGCATTTCTGACATCTATTTCCCCTTGCAGTGTATGTTGGAATCCCCCATGGGGTACAAAACAAATCTTTGCAATTGACTCAATCTGGAATGGGTGGGTAGAGTTCACTCTTTAAAACTGTCGGATTGGCCCATGATGTGTAAACTCCACCCTCCAGCACACCAGCTGCATGAAATCAAGAGCACCTAATCGCAATTGGGAAATTGAACCAATTAAAATTAGGTTCATTGGTTGACACCTGTACATAATTAGCCATTCAGGTAAGAAGGGTCTGGGATTCCTTTATGAGGTGCAACCAAAACAGCTGTTAGACATTGCAACAGGGATATTCTGGCAGGGTGTCTGTCTAGCATTAGTTCTGAATACGGTTGTGGTTTTGATCACTAAAATGGCTGTGACTTTTGGACTCTCTTTGAGGTTAGTTTTTCAATGTATTCATCTGATTGGTTTACCTTGTCTTAAAGTGTTCACTGGTTATTGATGTTTACCTGTCTGAATGTTTTGTAGTGTTTCTTGGATTTGTTGCCTGCTAATTGGAGGGATAACGTGTTTTACCCTTCAAGGTGCGTTTTGGTTCAAACTAATTCAAATCACAGTCTAGTTCCAATGGCCTAAGGCTGGTATTTTACCGTAATGTTTTGTTTCCTAGGTGATGCTTATGGGCATCCTGTCTGCACTGGACCTGAACCAACTAGATCCCAAGCAAGTGTGGTGTCTGGTCCAAATGCTAAAGCTACTGGCCACAATACCCTGGCAAGTGTGACGCCGGGTCCAACTGCCAACCATACCTCTGCAGAAGCGGCCCGCGCCTCAGCTGAAGCAACTGCCAACCATGCCTCGGCAGAAGCGGCCGCCGGCCTCCGGACCTCTGCAGAAGCGGCCCGCGCCTCAGCTGAAGCAACTGCCAACCATGCCTCTGCAGAAGCGGCTGGCCCCCGCGCCTCAGCAGAAGCAACTGCCAACCATACCTCTGCAGAAGCGGCCCGCGCCTCAGCTGAAGCAACTGCCAACCATGCCTCTGCAGAAGCGACTGGCCCCCGCGCCTCAGCTGAAGCAACTGCCAACCATACCTCTGCAGAAGCGGCGGCCGGCCTTGAACAGACGGCCCGACCCCTCAACAAGCTAGATAGGGAGATCATAATTTGGTTTGCCCAACTCCTTAATCGTCTTTCTCCTGTTACTGTGCCTCCATTTGCAGAAAAGGGCAAAGGTAATTGAGGTGAGGAATTATGCAAACTAATGCGTTTGTTTGAAATGAGGATCTTCTTCACTTGCGCATCGTTATGCAAATTGTTTACAGGGGTGAACACTACAATGGTATAAATTCTTTTCAAAACCATACGACTAAATTTTACATCTGATTTGGCCAATATTGCTGACACTTAGGTTGTACGGTTATGATTTTGATGTGTCCTGGTGTTTCTGCTACTCTTGCATGACTTGTTCAATAAACAATTTGACTTCCAAAATGCCTTGTCTTTTAAATGTGGGTTTCTCTTCTGCCTACCATGTGTTTGCTGATTGGGGACAGACTGGGTCTGGAGAAAAAGGGATTGTGGATCACACCACTTGTGTAAACAGATTTGTTTTCCTTTGTTTCTGGTAGTTGAGGAAAGGTTGACAACATTTCTTGTTTTAATTCCTCATTGTTTGCATAGTCCACACACACTTACCCCACCAGACATGCCACCAGGGGTCTTTTCACAGTCCCCAAATCAAGAACAAATTAAACGCACAGTATTATATAGAGCCATGACTGGCTGGAACTCCCTTCCATATAGCGCAAGAGAACAGCAAACCGGGTTTAAAAGACAAAACACCTCACCGTGTCTTCCCCCATGTGACCTACTGGTTGTGTGTGTAACAGATGCACAAACACACAAACTATTAACATGTGAAAATTGCCAAGTGTTTTTTTATTTGTCAGACCCCAGTAAGACTAGCTGTTGCTAATGGGGATCTAAAATATATATTCAACTACCTTAAGCATTTGAAAAGCTGAAATAAACTACAAAACACTTTTCTACCCAGGTCTGACCTCTACAAGACACTGGGTGTGCAATGCTTCCTTGCAAGCTCTTTCAACAGTACAGAATCAATATAAAAGAAACAAAGGACATGGAGAGAGGGCAGTGACTGCAAATCATAGCACAGTCCATTTGTATGTTCCCATGGTAGGAAGCATCTCCAATCCAAAATTTAAATCTAGAATGGGCTTCCTATTTTGCAACAAAGCATCCCTCACTCATGCTGCCAAACACCCTTGTAAAACTGACTATCCACCAATCATCGACTTTGATATCATTTACAAAATAGCCTCAAATTCTCAACAAATTGGATGCAGTCTATCACATTGCCATCTGTTTTGTCACCAAAGCCCCATATACCAGCTTTCAGAGCAGCTCACAGATCATTGCACCTGTACATAGCCCATCTGTAAATAACCCATCCATCTTCCTCATCCCCATACTGCATTTATTTATTTTGCTCCTTTGCACCCCAGTATCTCTACTTGCACATTCATCTTCTGCACATCTATCACTCCAGTGTTTAATTGCTATATCGTAATTACCTCGCCACTATAGCCTAATTCATTGCCTTTACCTCCTTATCTTACCTCATTTCACACACTGTATACATATTAATTTTTTCTACTGTATAATTCTGTATGTTTGTTTATTCCATGTGTACCTCTGTGTTGTTGTATGCGTCGAACTGCTGTCGTAGATAATTGTTACAGAAATATAATACTGTCTATAGAAATATAATACTCTCAGAAGAAACTGTTGAATTCAATGTAGACTTTAATACAAGTTATTAAAGCCGTGCTGGTCCGCGGGAAAGCCGCTTCTTAACACTGGCTTTGCTTTTATACATACATAGTAAACATCACATTAGTAAATAGAGTTACTCCCCCTTAGTATCTGCATTTGGTTACAACGATGGCAGAACTCTTTCCATGTTCTAAAAAATAATGTATGTACTGCATGCCTATGTTTTACGTGTTAGTCATCAGTTATCTTGCCTACATCTTTCTTCCTGTACCCTGCTGACCACAGCACGTTCAGCTGTCATGAATGCACGTATGGTCTTGGTTAATGTATTCCTATAAAAATAGAGTATGGTCTGGGTGTCATATGGCCTGGATATCATCTTCTCTTAATGTGCATGTCCTTGCTACTTTAGCCTAGCAGCCAAACCTATCTACATGCAATGCTGAGCTTACTTCAATGGTTTACTCCAACACTGCTTTGCAGTTTTAAATGAGATCTTGTTCTCAACTAGCCTACCTGGTTAAATAAAGGTTTAATTAAAAACAAAAAACAAAAACTAGCCTACTGATCTGACGGCACTTGTTATGTTAACAATATCACTGAAAATATCAAAAAAGAAGAACCAAGTTTCTTCAACAGGGGGGGGATCAAGCTGATTCTATACCATTTTACAGAGGCCAGTTCATGAAGGAAGGCTTGCTCATTAAAGTTTTTTAGCATGCGTCTATGACAAATCCGGACAGGTCGTTTCACAGAGCAGCCATTACGAAAACGGTGATCACTAAGGTCATTACAGAAAACACCAGACTGATACCTACCAGGATTATTTGTGAGGGTGAAATCAAGGAGAGTAGCCTTTTCTGGGTGTTTGGAGTCATACCTTGTGGTATTGCTGATAATCTGAGAAAGATGTAGGGAGTCCCATTGATTTAGGACTTGGTCAGGTGGTTTAAGCATGTCCCAGTTTAGGTCACCTAGCAGGACAAATTCAGACTTAGTGTAAGGGGCCATGAGAGAGCTTAGGGCAGGTAGATTACTGGCCCGTGTTGATGGAGGACGATAGCACCAAGCAACATTCAACAAAGAGATATTTGAAAGTTTGATGCTTAAAACAAGCAAATCAAATTGTTTGGGGACAGATTTGGTGGAGACAACTGAGCGCTGAAGGTGATCCTTGGAAAAGATGGCCACTCCCCCACCTTTAGATGATCTGTTTTCTGAGGGTTGGCAGTCAAGAGATTGACATCCGACCCTAAGAGATTGACTGCAGACACTGTTCGGAGGTGCTAAATACTAATTGGCAGGCAAACATTAGACAATCCTACCGGTGTGTCTGATCTATAATGGATATTACCATCTCTGTCCAAATATCTGTACATAAAACTGCTCAAATGTGAGGTTCAGCAGAGGAGCTAAAGGAGGATGGGCTTATTTTCCTGTCCTTGAATGGAATTGATCGAACATGTTTGATATGTTTGACTCCGTACCATTGATTCCATTCCAGCCATTACAATCAGCCTGTCCTCCTCTATCTCCTCCCACCAGCCTCCTCTGGTGTGGCATTTTGGAACATTCTGAATAGGCCTACCACCGTGTGCATATTCATGCACTTAAAATGTGAAGAAATAATATTTTTTCAACATTTGGATCCTAACATTCTGATCTGTTCCATCAGTCTTATGAATTGATACAGCATATACCTCCACTATACTACTTTGATACACATCAGTGGGGATTAAGAATTGAGTACACGAAATGTCCATTGAAAACAAAGTGGTACACCTGCGTCTATCCTCCATTACACCACTAACTGTACGATTTGAGAAGGGCGCTCCTCCTTCACTGCTTTTGCCTTTGCACATCACCTTCCGTAGACCGGTGCACTGCGGTTTAGGTTAGTAGAACTCCCTCTTAGGCTGCATTACCAAGGCATCCCAATTCTGATATTTTTTTTTCACTAATTAGTCTTTTGACTAAGATCTGATGTGAAAAGATCTGATGTGATTGCTCAAAACATTAATAATTGGAAAAACGATTAGAATTGGGCTCCCTGTGTAACACAGCAATAGGTCAGTTTCTTCAGCTAAGGGTGAGGCAACGCAACAACCAATGGTTGCGTGCCACATCATCAACTGTGTCATCCTCTGACATATGATGTGGTTAGTTGATACTTAAAATACCAATCAAGGCGATCTAAGATCTGGCAGACTTCAGCAACGTCTAAGCTTTGGAAATTGGCTGAAGTCTGTTTGGATGCAATCACAAACTACCTCATAGTCTGTTTGGTCCCAGACACACAGGATGTGTTTACACAGGGAGCCCAATTCTGATCCTTTGCTGGCAAAACAGCTGATCTGATTGGTGAAAAGACCAATTAGTGGGAATAAGATCAGAATTTGGCAGCTACAGACGCATGAACATGTATGAAATTGAATATGCGTTCTTCAATTTTCAGTTTTTTTTGTAAATTGTTGAACTGAATTTGGTCTCTTTCTTTTGTCGTCCAATTCTCTCTCTGTTGTCCACCATATGTCAACGAATGACTGCACCTAATCGCATTTGGGAAATTGAACCAATGGAAATTAAGTTCATTGGCTGACAGCTGTACATAATTAGCCAGCCAGGTGAGAAGGGTCTGGGATTCCTTTATGAGGTGCAACCAAAACAGCTGTTTGACATAGCAACAGTGATATTCTGGCAGGCTGTCGAGAATTAGTTCTTGAATACTGTTGTGGTTTTGATCACTAATATGGCTTTTGGACTCTCTTTGAGGTTAGTTTTTCAATGCGTTCATCTGGTTGGTTTACCATGTCTTAAAGTGTTCACTGGTTATTTATGTTTAACTGTCTGACTGTTTTGTAGTGTTTCTTGGATTTGTTGCCTGCTAATTGGAGGGATAACTTGTTTTACACTTAAAGGTGCGTTTTGCTTTACACTAAGGTCAAATCCCAGGTCTAGTTCCAATCAAAATTAAGGCTGGCATTTTACCACAATGTTTTCTTTGTTTCCTAGGTAACGCTCAAGGGCATCCTGCCTACACTGGACCTGAACCAACTGGATCCTATGCCCAAGCAAGTGTGGTGTCTGGTCCAAATGCTAAAGCTACTGGCCACAATGCCACGTCAGCAGAAGCTTCAGGCCCAGGCGCCTCAGCAGAAGCTTCAGGCCCAGGCGCCTCAGCAGAAGCTTCAGGCCCAGGCTTTGGCAGGCGCCAGCAGAAGCTTCAGGCCCAGGCGCCTCAGCAGAAGCTTCAGGCCCCGGCGCCTCAGCAGAAGCTTCAGGCCCGGCGCCTCAGCAGAAGCTTCAGGCCCGGCGCCTCCGCAGAAGCTTCAGGCCCCGAGCTTCCGCAGGCCCCGGCGCCTCCGCAGAAGCTTCAGGCCCCGGCGCCTCCGCAGAAGCTTCAGGCCCCGGCGCCTCAGCAGAAGCTTCAGGCCCCGGCGCCTCAGCAGAAGCTTCAGGCCCCGGCGCCTCAGCAGAAGCTTCAGGCCCCGGCGCCTCAGCAGAAGCGACGAGCCTTGAACAGACGGCCCGACCACTCAACTAGGGAGATCATAATTTGGTTTGGCCAACCTTAATCGTCTTATCCCTGTTACTGTGCCTCTTGCAGAAAAGGTGAAAGGTAACTGAGGTGGGGTAATGTGCGAACTAATGCGCTTGTTTGAAATGAGGATCTCCTTCACTTGTACATCGTCATGCAAATTGTATATGTAGGGGTGGATGTTACAATGTTATGAATTGTTTTTATAAACATATGATATAATTGACTTCTGATGTAGCGATATTGCTGACACACTTTTAGGTTCTACGGTTATGCTTTTGATTTAGCCTGGTGTTCCTGCTACTCTTGCATGATTTGCTCAATAAACATTTGACTTTCAAAAAACCTTGTCCTTAAAATATAATCTCTTCTGCCTACCGTGTGCTTGCTGTTTGGGAACAGACTGTGGGCCTGGAGTAAAAGGGAATGTGTTTCACAACACTTGTATAAACAGATTTGTTTCTGGTAGTTCAATTTCTAAAGTTTTCTAACTTGTCAGACCTCCCTCATATGTTCATACTTTACCTATCCCTTAGTGTAGGCTGTTTGATTTACAGCAATCTGCCTTTACCACCAATGCCTAGAATGTGAATGCAGTGTAACTCATCATCCCATTACCTGTCACTAACCGGTCCCAGGGACGCTGAAGTTTCTCCTTGGCCTTATTCAGAAACATTAAAACAACTTGATACATTCTGCCTGTTCTACAATGTTGGTCTGGCCAGACACATGGATGCAATCATATGCGTTCATTTATTTCGGCTGTGAAAGTACTCCACTTGGAGTAGTTCAGACATTCCTTATGTCAACTCTCAATGTGGTCTTCTGCACAATCCATTTCTACCTGACCACAATGAGGTTGCACTTGCAGAAGCCCCTGGCAGGAACTTCAATAGATTTTATAAAGGTGCTCTTAAGCTCTCACTTTGTACAACATCTAGAGACATAAATATGAATTGGTTCTAAAGCCTGGCTGGTGACTTGCTTTTTTTGGTATCAAGGTGTCCAACAATTTCAAGCAACACTTAACGTTCTGACATTTTAGGACTGTCAGGCAACTAAACTCAAAAAATCCTCACTGGAAATATAATTCAACAAACTGAACTAGTTCCACAAACATGTGACAAACGTGCTCAATTTTGCATGTACCGATCCTGTGCAGGTGTTGTCACACGTGGTCTGTCACTCCGAGGACGATCAGCTGTACGAATTGCAATGTCCGTACTGTGAGACGCCTATGACAGCGCTACATTGAGACAAGACGGACAGCTGATCGTCCTCGGAGTGGCAACACCTGCACAGGATCGATACATGCGAACATCACACCTGCAGGACAGGTACAGGAAGGCAACAACTGCCCGAGTTGAACCAGGAACGCACAATCCCTCCATCAGTGCTCAGACTGTCTGCAATAGGCTGAGAGAGGCTGTACTGAGGGCTTGTAGGCCTGTTGTAAGGCAGGTCCTCACCAGACATCACAGGCAACAACGTCGCCTATGGGCACAAACCCACCGTCGCTGGTCTAGACAAGACTGGCAAAAAGTGCTCTTCACTGACGAATCACGGTTTTGTCTCACCGGGGGTGATGGTCGGATTCGCGTTTGAGCGTTACACCGAGGCCTGTACTCTGGAGCGGGATTGATTTGGAGGTAGAGGGTCCGTCATGGTTTGGGGCGGTGTGTCACAGCATCATCGCACGGAGCTTGTTGTCATGCATGCAATCTCAACGCTGTGCGTTACAGGGAAGACATCCTCGTCCCTCATGTGGTACCCTTTCTGCAGACACAACCCTCCAGCATGACAATGCCAACAGCCATACTGTTCGTTCTGTGCGTGATTTCCTCAAAGACAGGAATGTCAGTGTTCTGCCATTGCCAGCAAAGAGACCAGAACTCAATCCCATTGAGCAAGTCTAGGATAATTTTGTACAAAGTGAGAGCTTTAGTGCACCTTTTAAAACTCTATTGAAGTTCCTGCCAGGGGCTTCTGCAAGTGCAACCTCATTGCGGTAGTGTAGAAATGGATTGTGCAGAAGACCACATTGAGTTGACATAAGGAATGTCTGAACTACTCCAAGTGGAGTACTTTCACAGCCGAAATAAATGAACGCATATGATTGCATCCATGTGTCTGGCCAGACCAACATTGTAGAACAGGCAGAATGTATCAAGTTGTTTTAATGTTTCTGAATAAGGCCAAGGAGAAACTTCAGCGTCCCTGGGACCGGTTAGTGACAGGTAATGGGATGATGAGTTACACTGCATTCACATTCTAGGCATTGGTGGTAAAAGGCAGATTACTGTAAATCAAACAGCCTACACTAAGGGACAGGTAGTGTATGAGCTCTGACAAGTTAGCAACCTTTAGAATTTGAACTACCCGAAACAAATCTGTTTATACAAGGGTTGTGAACCACATTCCCCATTACTCCAGGCCCACAGTCTGTTCCCAAACAGCAAGCACATGGTAGGCAGAAGAGAACATTATATTTTAAGGACAAGGTTTTTTGAAAGTCAAATGGTTTATTGAGCAAATCACGCAAGACTAGCAGGAACACCAGGCTAAATCAAAAGCATAACCATAGAACCTAAAAGTGTGTCAGCAATATCGCTACATCAGAAGTCAATTTAGTCGTATGTTTATAAAAACAATTCATAACATTGTATCATCCACCCCTTTATACAATTTGCATGACGATGTACAAGTGAAAGAGATCCTCATTTCAAACAAGCGCATTAGTTTGCACATTTCCCCACCTCAGTTACCTTTACCCTTTTCTGCAAGAGGCACAGTAACAGGGATAAGATGATTAAGGAGTTGGCCAAACCAAATTATGATCTCCCTAGCTGAGTGGTCGGGCCGTCTGTTCAAGGCTTGTCGCTTCTGCTGAGGCGCCGGGGCCGGACGCTTCTGCTGAGGCGCCGGGGCCTGATGCTTCTGCTGAGGCGCCGGGGCCTGAAGCTTCTGCTGAGGCGCCGGGGCCTGAAGCTGCTGCTGAGGCGCCGGGGCCTGACGCTCCTGCTGAGGCGCCGGGGCCTGACGCTCCTGCTGAGGCGCCGGGGCCTGACGCTCCTGCTGAGGCGCCGGGGCCTGACGCTTCTGCTGAGGCGCCGGGGCCTGACGCTGCTGCTGAGGCGCCGGGGCCTGACGCTCCTGCTGAGGCGCCGGGGCCTGACGCTCCTGCTGAGGCGCCGGGGCCTGACGCTCCTGCTGAGGCGCCGGGGCCTGACGCTTCTGCTGAGGCGCCGGGGCCGGACGCTGCTGCTGAGGCGCCGGGGCCTGAAGCTGCTGCTGAGGCGCCGGACTTTACACTTGACGTGGCATTGTGGCCAGTAGCTTCTGCTGACGTGGCATTGTGGCCAGTAGCTTCCGCTGACATGGCATTGTGGCCAGTAGCTTTAGCATTTGGACCAGACACCACACTTGCTTGGGCATAGGATCCAGTTGGTTCAGGTCCAGTGTAGGCAGGATGCCCATGAGCGTTACCTAGGAAACAAAGAAAACATTGTTGTAAAACGCCAGCCTTAATTTGGATCGGAACGAGACAGGTGATTTGACCTGAATTAGTGTAAACAAAAACGCACCTTTAAGTGTAAAACACTTTATCCCTCCAATTAGCAGGCAACAAATCCAAGAAACACTACAAAACATTCAGACAGTTAAACATAAATAACGAGTGAAGACTAAGACAAGGTAAACAAACCAGATGAACGCATTGAAAAACTAACCTCAAAGAGAGTCCAAAAGCCATATTAGTGATCAAAACCACAACAGTATTCAAGAACTAATTCTCGACAGCCAGCCAGAATATCCCTGTTGCTATGTCAAACAGCTGTTTTGGTTGCACCTCATAAAGGAATCCCAGACCCTTCTCACCTGGCTGGCTAATTATGTACAGCTGTCAGCCAATGAACTTCATTTCCATTGGTTCAATTTCCCAAATGCGATTAGGTGCAGTCATTCGTTGACATATGGTGAACAACAGAAAGAGAATTGGACGACAAAAGAAAGAGACCAAATTCAGTTCAACAATTTACAAAAAAACTGAAAATTGAAGAACGCATATTCAATTTCATACATGTTCATGCGTCTGTAGCTGCCAAATTCTGATCTTTTCTCCCACTAATTGGTCTTTTCACCAATCAGATCAGCTGTTTTGCCAGCAAAGGATCAGGATTGGGCTCCCTGTGTAAACACATCCTGTGTGTCTGGGACCAAACAGACTATGAGGTAGTTTGTGATTGCATCCAAACAGACTTCAGCCAATTTCCAAAGCTTAGACGTTGCTGAAGTCTGCCAGATCTTACATTGCCTTGATTGGTATTTTAAGTATCAACTAACCACATCATATGTCAGTGGATGACACAGTTGATGATGTGGCACGCAACCATTGGTTGTTGCGTTGCCTCACCCTTAGCTGAAGAAACTGACCTATTGCTGTGTTACACAGGGAGCCCAATTCTAATCGTTTTTCCAATTATTAATGTTTTGAGCAATCACATCAGATCTTTTCACATCAGATCTTAGTCAAAAGACTAATTAGTGAAAAAAAAATATCAGAATTGGGATGCCTTGGTAATGCAGCCTAAGAGGGAGTTCTACTAACCTAAACCGCAGTGCACCGGTCTACGGAAGGTGATGTGCAAAGGCAAAAGCAGTGAAGGAGGAGCGCCCTTCTCAAATCGTACAGTTAGTGGTGTAATGGAGGATAGACGCAGGTGTACCACTTTGTTTTCAATGGACATTTCGTGTACTCAATTCTTAATCCCCACTGATGTGTATCAAAGTAGTATAGTGGAGGTATATGCTGTATCAATTCATAAGGCTGATGGAACAGATCAGAATGTTAGGATCCAAATGTTGAAAAACAATTATTTCTTCACATTTTAAGTGCATTAATGTGCACACGGTGGGAGGCCTATTCAGAATGTTCCAAAATGCCACACCAGAGGAGGCTGGTGGGAGGAGCTAGAGGAGGACAGGCTGATTGTAATGGCTGGAATGGAATCAATGGAACGGAGTCAAACATATCAAACATATTTGAAACTCTGTTCCATCAATTCCATTCAAGGCCATGAAAATAAGCCCATCCTCCTTTAGCTCCTCTGCTGAACCTCACATTTGAGCAGTTTTATGTACAGATATTTGGACAGAGATGGTAATATCCATTATAGATCAGACACACCGGTAGGATTGTCTAATGTTTGCCTGCCAATTAGTATTTTGCACCTCAGAACAGTGTCTGCAGTCAATCTCCGAGGGTCGGCATTCAATCTCTTGAATGCCAACCCTCAGAAAACAGATCTTCTAAAGGTGGGGGAGTGGCCATCTTTTCCAAGGATCACCTTCAGTGCTCATTTGTCTCCACCAAATCTGTCCCCAAACAATTTGATTTGCTTGTCTAAGCATCAAACTTTCAAATATCTCGTTGTTGACTGTTGCTTGGTGCTATCCGCCTCCATCAACACGGGCCAGTAATCTACCTGCCCCAAGCTCTCTCATGGCCCCTTACACTAAGTCTGAATTTGTCCTGCTAGGTGACCTAAACTGGGACATGCGTAAACCACCTGACCAAGTCCTAAATCAATGGGACTCCCTACATCTTTCTCAGATTATCAGCAATACCACAAGGTATGACTCCAAACACCCAGAAAAGGCTACTCTCCTTGATGTCACCCTCACAAATAATCCTGATAGGTATCAGTCTGGTGTTTTCTGTAATGACCTTAGTGATCACCGTTTTACAGCCTGTGTTCGTAATGGCTGCTCTGTGAAACGACCTGTCCTGATTTGTCATAGACGCATGCTAAAAAACTTTAATGAGCAAGCCTTCCTTCATGAACTGGCCTCTGTAAAATGGTATAGAATCAGCTTGATCCCGCTGTTGAAAACGCTTGGTCCTTTTTTGACATTTTCAGTGTTATTGTTAACATAAAAAGTGCAGTCAGATCAGTAGTTTTTGTTTTTTGTTTTTAATTAAACCTTTATTTAACCAGGTAGGCTAGTTGAGAACAACTTCTCATTTACAACTGCGACCTGGCCAAGATAAAGCATAGCAGTTCGACACATACAACAACACAGAGTTACACATGGAATAAACAAACATACAGAATTATACAGTAGAACAAATAAATATATATTTACAGTGTGTGCAAATGAGGTATGATAAGGGAGGTAAAGGCAATAAAATAGGCCATGGTGGCGAGGCAATTACGATATAGCAATTAAACACTGGAGTGATAGATGTGCAGAAGATGAATGTGCAAGTAGAGATACTGGGGTGCAAAGGAGCAAAATAAATAAATGAATACAGTATGGGGATGAGGTAGATGGATGGGTTATTTACAGATGGGATATGTACAGGTGCAATGATCTGTGAGCTGCTCTGACAGCTGGTGCTTGAAGTTAGTGAGGGAGATAAAGAGTCTCCACCTTGAGTGATTTTTGCAGTTCGTTCCAGTCATTGGCAGCAGAGAACTGGAATGAAAGACGGCCAAAGGAGGAATTGGCTTTGGGGGTTACCAGTGAAATATAGACGATTAAGGAGTTGGCCAAACCAAATTATGATCTCTCTAGTTGAGTGGTCGGGCCGTCTGTTCAAGGCTTGTCGCTTCTGCTGAGGCGCCGGGGCCTGTCGCATCTGCTGAGGTGCCGGGGCCAGATGCTTCTGCTGAGGAGCCGGGGCCTGTCGCTTCGGCTGAGGCACCGGGGCCGGACGCTTCTGCTGAGGCGCCGGGTCCTGTCGCTTCTGCTGAGGCGCCGGGACCTGTCGCTTCTGCTGAGGCGCCGGGGGATGTCGCTTCTGGAGCGCGTGCTGCGGTTGGGTGCTGCTATGGTGACCAGTGAACTGAGATAAGGGGGTGTTTTACCTAGCAAAGACTTGTAGATGAACTGGAGCCAGTGGGTTTGGCGACGAGTATGAAGCGAGGGCCAGCCAACGAGATAGTACAGTTCACAGTGGTGGGAAGTATATGGGGCTTTGGTGACAATAATGGATGGCACTGTGATTGTTGTAACTTTAATGCGTTACAGAGTTAATGTTTAAGTTAATTCATTGAGCTGTATCGAAAGATATTTCTATACAGTTATGTAATTGTTCTTGGTTAGTATTGAATTACGCTTTTGACTGCAAGTTCCAGAAAGCCTTGCGACAGGGAATGCAAAATAATGCGCCAGTTATGTGCAGGTGCGAAGTGATTAAGATGACCTTTCACTAGCATCTTACTTCCATTGCTCTGTAGAATCTAAAGTTGTTAAATGTAACTCGAACAAGTATTATTACTAAAATAAGCTTTCATATCAAACCCGACGTCCCGAGTCATTACTTTGAAGACATTTATTCCAAAAGTGATAGACTGCATCCAATTTGAGAGTTGGAGGCTATTTTGTAAATGATGTTGCCGAAGTCAATTGGCCGATAGTCAGTTTTACGAGGGTGTTTGGCAGCATGAGTGAGGGATGCTTTGTTGCGAAATAGGAAGCCCATTCTAGATTTAATTTTGGATTGGAGATGCTTGCTACCATGGGAACATACACATGGACTGTGCTATGATTTGCTGTCACTCCCCTCTTTCTGTCCTTTCTCTCTGTTTCTTTCATATTGATTCTGTACTGTTGAGGAAAGAGCTTGCAAGGAAGCATTTCACTATATCGTTTACACCCAGTGTCCCGTGGTGGTCAGACCTGGGTAGAAAAGGTTGTAGTTTTTCAAATGCTTAAAACTTGTTGAGGATAGGGGGCAGTATTTTCACTTTGGATGAATTGCGTGCCCATAGTAAACTTTATCCTACTCTGTCCTAGATTGCTAATATATGCATATTATTCTTACTATTGGATAGAAAGCACTCTGAAGTTTCTAAAACTGTTTGAATTATGTATGTGAGTATAACAGAACTCATAGGGAAGCCAATCTTCCAAACAAGAAGTGAAATTCTGAATGTGGGGCAACTTTGACATCATCGCCCCCTCCTCTCCCAACAAGATATGGATCTGGTAGCACTTCCTACACCTTCCGCTAGATGTCCTCATTCAGTAGAAAGTGGAATGGAGCATTTGCTGTGAACTTTGACCGAATGGGAGGGGAAATAGTCAGTGTCCCGACAGAATGACATTTTCCTGTGGCGCATTTCTCTGTGGGTGCTACCGCTGTTCCATTTGGCTGCAGCTGAAAACGTATGATCCGGTTGGAACATTATTGGAAATATATGAAAATAACATCCTGAAGATTGATTCTCTACTTAGTTTGACCAGTTTATTTGACCTGGAATATATATTTTGGAAGTTTTCGTGCGAGTTATCCTGGACCAGCAGTCAGTTTTTGGGCACGTGAGCTGAAAGTGATAGCAAATGCAGCTACTTGGACACTAGTATTGGACATTATGGAACAAAACAACGATTTATTGTGGAACTAGGACTCCTTGCACTACATTCTGATGAAAGATCATCAAAGGTAAGGGAATATTTATGTTGTAATTTCGTATTTCTGTTGACTCCAACATGGAGGAGAAATACTTTTACGTCTGAGCGCCGTCTCAGATTATTGCAATGTTAGGCTTTTTCCGTAACGTTTAAAAAAATCTGACACAGCGGTTGCATTAAGAACCAGTGTATCTTTAATTATATGTAGAACATGTATCTTTAATCAAAGTTTATGAGTATTTCTGTTATCTGGCGTAGCTTTCTATAATTCCTTTGGATATTTTGGGGGCAGTTCTGAACATGGCGTCAATGTAAACCGAGATTTGTGGATATAAATATGCATATTATCGAACAAAACATAAATGTATTGTGTAACATGTTATATGAGTGTCATCTGATGAAGATTTTCAAAAGGTTAGTGATTCAATTTATCTCTAATCCTGCTTTTGTGACTCTCTTTGGCTGGAAAAAAATGGCTGTGTTTTCCCTTTGATTTGGTGGTGGTCTAACATAAATATATGTTGTGTTTTCGCTGTAAAACATTTTTTTTTTTAATCGGACATAGAAATTTCTGAACATGATTTCAAGACGTGGAGCTATTGAATACACATCGCCCCGTGATCAATTTGATAGATTATTAACGTTTACTAATACCTAAAGTTGGATTACAAAAGTATTTTGAAGTGTTTTGTGAAAGTTTATTGTCAACTTTTTTAATTAAAAAAAATGACGTTGCGTTTTAAAAAGCTGTTTTTTCCTTGATCTCACACTTTCTATAGATCGATATTTAGGGTATATATGGACCGAATTAAACGAAAAAAAGACCCAATAGTGATGTTTATGGGAAGTCTGTCACGCCTTGGTCATTGTATTTTGTGTTTTCGTTATATATGTGGTCAGGCCAGGGTGTGACAGGGGTTTATGTTATTGTTCTTCGTATTGGGGTTTGTAGCATTTGGGATCGCGGCTGAATAGGGGTGTGTCTAGTTAGGCTTGGCTGCCTGAGGCGATTCTCAATCAGAGTCAGGTGATTCTCGTTGCCTCTGATTGGGAACCGTATTTAGGTAGCCTTAGTTTCACATTGTATTTCGTGGGTGATTGTTCCTGTCTTTGTGTATTCACCAGATAGGCTGTATTAGGTTTCACGTTCCGTTTGTTGTTTTCATAGTTATAAGTTATTTCATGTATCATTCCGTTTTCTTTCATTAAAGATCATGAGTAACCACCACGCTGCATTTCGGTCCGACTCTCTTTCAACAACAGACGAACGCCGTTACAGAATCACCCACCACTCACGGACCGAGCGGCGTGGTTACAGGCAGCAACAGCAGGAGCAGCGAAGGGAGGACGTTATGGACAGCAATGGCATGGAGTATACGACGTGGGAAGAAATCGACAGGTGGGCGGCCGACCCAGAGAGACGGCAGGAGCCCGCCTGGGATTCGCTGGAACAGTGTGAAGAGGGCTATAGGCGAATGGAGTTGAAAAGGAAAACACGGCGGCGCAGAGAGAAAACCGAAAGTAACCCCCAAATATTTATTGGGGGAGGGCTCAGAGGAAGAGTGGCTGAGTCAGGAGTCAGACCTGAGCCTGCTCTCCCTGTTAATTGTGAGGAGCAGCAATATAAGGACTTCTGGTCTTGGGAGAGGATATTAGACGGAAAAGGACCCTGGGCGCAGCCGGGAGAATATCGCCGTCCCAAGGAAGAAGCAGAGGCAGCCGGAGATAGGAGCCGACGATATGAGGGAACGCGGTTGGCAAGGAAGCCCGTAAAGCAACCCCCAAAAAATATTGGGGGGGCTAGAAGGGAGTATGGCTATGCCAGGTTGGAAACCTGCGCAAACTCCCTGTGCTTTCCGGTGGGCTAGAGAGACCGGGCAGACACCGTGCTATGCTATGGAGCGCACGGTGTTTCCAGTGCGGGTGCATAGCCCGGTGCGGTACATACCAGCCCTTCGTATTGGCCGGGCTAGAGTGGGCATCGAGCCAGGTAAGCTTGGGCAGGCTCGGTGCTTAAGAGCTCCAGTGCGCCTGCACGGTCCGGTCTATCCAAAGCCACCTCCACACACCAGTCCTCCGGTAGCAGCTCCCCGCACCAGGCTTCCTGTGCGTGTCCTCGATCCTGTAGCTCCAGTTCCAGCACCACGCACCAGGCCTTCAGTGCGCCTCGCCTGTTCAACACAGCCAGAGCCTTCCTTCCCTCCTACGCTGTCGGAGTCTCCCGCCTGTTCAGCACAGCCAGAGCCTTCCTTCCCTCCTACGCTGTCGTAGTCTCCCGCCTGTTCAGCGCAGCCAGAGCCTGTCTCCTCTCCTGCGCTGTTGGAGTCTCCCGCCTGTTCAGCGCAGCCAGAGCCTGTCTCCTCTCCTGCGCTGCCGGAGCCTCCTGCCTGTTCGGAGCAGCCTGAGCTGCCAGTCTGCAGAGAGCTGTCAGTCTGCCAAGTGCTGTCAGTCTGCATGAAGCAGCCAGAGCTGTCAGTCTGCAAAGAGCTGCCAGTCTGCAAGGAGCTGTCAGTCTGCAAGGAGCTGTCAGTCTGCATGAAGCAGCCTGAGCTGCCAGTCTGCAGGGTGCTGTCAGCCTGCATGGAGCAGTCAGAGCTGTCAGTCTGCATAGAGCAGCTAGATCCGCCAGTCAACC